>NC_056726.1:1768172629-1768194910 GCF_019279795.1 Protopterus annectens | reverse complement strand
ATACCTTAAAGCGAGTTTGGCTATGCCCACACAGCTTTTCAGTACCATTTGTTTTGCTGTCAGAATTGTAAAATCTGTCGGTTCATTTCTGTAGGTACTAGCATTTCTATAGCTAACAGTGATAGAATTATTGAAGTTCCAGGTTTTGCAGACTGTAACTCATGCGGTTTAGTATATATAGGCATGTGCACAGCATGCCCAGCTTTTTATGTGGGAATGACCACACGTAGTTTGAGTACCCGCATAAAAGAACATCTGTACAGTATAAAGTGTAAAGATGACAAAAATGCCTTATATAAACATTCTATTAACTGTGAATTTTTTAAAAAATTTGTATTTTCAGTGCTTGAAATTTGTGAACCTGACAGTAGAGCTGGTGATTTCAAGAATTTTTTGGAACAAAGGGAAACACTATGGCAGGTCAGGTTAAACTCAGATAAACATCCTGGGTTAAATGAAACAATAAATGTGAAATGTTTTTTAAAATATAGAAAACTAGGCATAAATAAGGAATATAATATACTTCATTTATTTAATAATTAAGCACTATTTTAGTGGATTTTACTAAGCAGTTTTTAATAAGGTTGGTTATCAATTAATTGTTTAATTGTTTTATTTAATTATGTGATGATTGATTGTATATTTAAACAAGTTGAAATGAGTATTGAGCATATTCTGATGAAGTCGTGAGATGAAAGCGTGTATTAAAGTGTTTTGTACGCTATTTTGACTGGATTTATATCATTGGTGCTATCTATATCTGTTTTTCTACATCGTTTTGCCACTCCATTAAGAACTGATTTATCTGGTGGAGTTCGTTTGTGTATTTATTCGTTATTTTATTGGTGTGGCATGGCGGAAGCAGTTGAGGAGTCTTTATTAAATATGTCCATACACCCGACGCCATCGGCTATGGGTGAAAATGTTAATACTATCCTGTTAACCACATTGATGGATATCCAGGCTTCGTTGAAAATTCTTATCACTAAATCTAACGGACAAGGTAGCGCTGAGAGGACGTCGAGTCCAATGACATCATTTCATGGAGACGATACGGTGGTTGATCTGGGAAGTCCTACAACAGAAGGTAACGGACGAGGAGCAAGAAGGAAAGGTCTGCAATTTCCCGTCCGCGGTACATCGGAAGTATGTTGTGAGCAGTTGCTATATGGAAATGATAATCCGTTCCAGAATTTCAGCCATACAACTGGTGCTAACAGTTTTGGATCGATTTCAGCACAACGGGAACAATTGCTGAGACTATTAAAAAGGTACAAATCGTTGCAACTTGAAAACTGCTACTTTTTGAAATGTTTGGAACTTGGTATAGTTCCGAAAGGTTTACGGTTCTTCAAATGCCCCAATGGGGTTAATTTGGGGAATCCTATGTTTAAGACTTTGGTGACATTTTTCAACGAAGCCGGGTTGAATTTTTTGAACCTTTTAAGTGACAATAATAAGCAAAAAATGGACTTGTTAAGAACTGAAATTAATGGCATTGAAAGTAATATAAAAAGCAAGTTAACTGTTGAAAACTTTGAAGTATTATTCAACGCTTTATCACGTGAAGTAAATATACATGCTACAGAAGTGTTTAATAGAAAACATTCTAAATTATTACGTGATATTGATGAATATAAGAATAAGACTGCTTATAATAATTTTGCACCTAGCATCAGAGGAAATAACTTCTATGAGAAGAAAAATGACAATAATTTAGTTAGAGATGGAAAGGTTAGTCAGCGCTCATTTAGTGAGGTAGTAGGCGCTACTAACTTGGAAGATAATGGGAATATGTTAAACACAGAGAATAGTAATGATGGAAGATATGTTAATACTATTGATAATGTAGCAAAGGTTAACTTTTCTAATGAGAATAATTCAAGTAATAGTAACAGTGAAGATGTAAGTAAACCACAAAGGATAGGTTTAAGTAGGCCTTCACCGGCCAGGGGACAACAAGGCGCTAGTGTGAAACCAAAAACGGTGAATGAAGCTTTAATGGCTAAAAGAAATCAAGGTAATAAGTCGACAGTTCTCACACGAAGCATTTTTTAGTCGAATTCGTCGGGGGACGAAGCATGATGGATGATATTGACTGTTTCAATTTATCAATTTAACGGAACATGTATTTTCTGGTGAAGAATTGAATTTATTAAAATATGATTTCAACTTTGTTCCATATTATAAGGCTAATTATAGTAAAACAGTCATTGATGTTAAAAAATTTGTTAGAAATTTAAATTTAGCATATTTGATGCATGATGTACCCCAATCAAAAAAAGCATTAATAAAACCATCAAGTTTTGCACCTAGATTACAGCATACCATGGAAGTGTTTGAACAAATATGTATTGAGGATATCAAAAAAGTGTTGATAAAAACTAAGAAAAATAATGATAATTTAAATAAAGAAGAAAGAATGGCTTTAGAACAGCTAATAGCTTTAAGAAGCACTCTACGGTTCATGAAAAGTGATAAAGGGTCTAATATAGTGATTATGGAACAACAAGCATACCATAACAATATGGTGGAAATTTTAGATAATCAAGAGGAATATGAGAAAGTAAATCTGTTTGACATCTATAAAAGATTTAGATTCATTGAATCACATTTATATGAAGCACTTATGTCTGGTTATATTAGTTTAGAATTATATGATTTCTGTTCTGTACAACATCCGAAAATAGGGGTGATTTTTGGAATCCCGAAAATCCATAAAGATTCCAAAAATCCCCCTTTTAGACCTGTGGTGTCGAGCCCCCATTCCAGTACGGAGGGCATTTCATTAGTTATAGATGCTGTTCTAGGACCTATATTATATGAAACTGCGTCCTATGTCAAAGACTCCTGGTATTTTTTAGAAAAAGTAAATAATTTTGCTAAAAATAAGATATTTGATCCCAGAAAACATATTATTTTTACTTTGGATGTCACATCATTGTACACGTGTATCCCACATTATAAAGGAATTGAAGCTGTACGTAGCTATTTAATTAAGAAAAATTTACTTTCTAATGACATAATTTCAACCATTTGTAGTTTTTTAGAAATTGTATTGGAAAACAACTATTTCATTTTTGGTAAACAATATTACAGGCAAAGAAAGGGCATTGCCATGGGGTCATCTGCTGCCCCTTCATTTGCCAATATAGTCATGGCATGGTGGGAAATGGATATATTATCCATGATGGAAGAAAAATTTAACATTGTGTTTTATAAAAGATTTATTGATGATTTATTTTTTATAATAGAAGGAGATGAAATGGTAGTAAAAAATTTTATAACACAGGTTAATAGTTGTTCAGACTTCTTAAAGTTCACTATAGGTGATGTAGGTTTAACAGTGAATTTTTTAGATGTGTGTCTGTGGTGGGATCTTAATGACAATAGATTCCACAGTAAAATATATAGAAAACGGACATTCACTAATGGTTACCTGCATTATAAAAGTAATCATCCAAAACACACCATTAAAAATATACCGAGAGGGCAATATATAAGAGAAAGCCGTATGACCAGTAAACGTGAAAATTTAATTGAAGAATTTCATTTCATAACTTCTCTATTCATTGATAGAGGTTATGATATTAATGTTTTAATGAATAGTGGAAATGAAATTTTTGAGAAACGTGGGTCTTTATTTCCAGCAATATTAAATGAACCTATGAACCAAAATATAATAAAAGTATGTAGAACTAAGAGTTTTGAAAAGGAAGTTATATGTTCCTTTGAAATGAGTGGTGAAATGAATGTAATAGCATCAATTCTTACTAAAAATTGGAGAATTATTCAGGGGAATCACGACGTTTCAAAGATATTAGGTAGTAAACCACAGTTTGTATTTAGGAATTCCAACAATATTAAAAAAATGTTGGAATATCATAATATTGATCATAGGAAAGGTAGTAAAAATAAAAAAGGCATGTTTTGCTGTCAGAATTGTAAAATCTGTCGGTTCATCTCTGTAGGTACTAGCATTTCTATAGCTAACAGTGATAGAATTATTGAAGTTCCAGGTTTTGCAGACTGTAACTCATGCGGTTTAGTATATATAGGCATGTGCACAGCATGCCCAGCTTTTTATGTGGGAATGACCACACGTAGCTTGAGTACCCGCATAAAAGAACATCTGTACAGTATAAAGTGTAAAGATGACAAAAATGCCTTATATAAACATTCTATTAACTGTGAATTTTTTAAAAAATTTGTATTTTCAGTGCTTGAAATTTGTGAACCTGACAGTAGAGCTGGTGATTTCAAGAATTTTTTGGAACAAAGGGAAACACTATGGCAGGTCAGGTTAAACTCAGATAAACATCCTGGGTTAAATGAAACAATAAATGTGAAATGTTTTTTAAAATATAGAAAACTAGGCATAAATAAGGAATATAATATACTTCATTTATTTAATAATTAAGCACTATTTTAGTGGATTTTACTAAGCAGTTTTTAATAAGGTTGGTTATCAATTAATTGTTTAATTGTTTTATTTAATTATGTGATGATTGATTGTATATTTAAACAAGTTGAAATGAGTATTGAGCATATTCTGATGAAGTCGTGAGATGAAAGCGTGTATTAAAGTGTTTTGTACGCTATTTTGACTGGATTTATATCATTGGTGCTATCTATATCTGTTTTTCTACATCGTTTTGCCACTCTATTAAGAACTGATTTATCTGGTGGAGTTCGTTTGTGTATTTAACCATTTGTGCCATACATAATTAATAAGTTCCACTAACATTCAATCTTTTAGAATCCCATTTACAAATGTTCATGTAAATTCTTGAAATCTGGCTCATTAATCAATAACTTAAGTTAAGGTGCTCAGCTCAACTGCCTAATAGGTATCATTATGCAAGAATATCTGTAACATGTGCCTGATTCCCTTCAATAGCCTGCTGCCATCCTATATGTGCCAACTTTAAAATGTACTATTCATACATTATCTGCTCAAACCATTGCTACCTGCGAACAGAGTGAGACCTCATTTAGCATTTTTTGGAAGGCATTTTACAACAAGTTTCAACTGTAATAGAGTGAATGTTGACCAAGAGGAGGCATGTCCGGGCACTGAACTGGACCTTTAATTTATGTATTTATTTATTTATTTAACATTTGTTGACTAGGAATGTCTGACTAGGACAGAGCCTATTTTCAGCAGAGGTCTGGGGAGAAATGCTCCAGACACTTGTCTTTGGAATGTGGGATGAAACTGGACTACCCAGAGGAAACCCACATGAACACAAGGAGGAGATTCAGACTCCACACGTAAGGCATCCCAGCTGAGAATTGAACCGGAGGACCTCTTGCTGTGCGGCAACAATGTTAGCTACTGCAACACTGCGCTGGAAGTTACCTAGACGTTTACTGTCTATGTTGGACATGAGAAGAGGATGCGAGCATGCCCCTGGAACTTTGTGATGATTGATACATGGAACTGGATTTTGAGTGACTACCACAGGTGGAATGGGATATACTGGATTGACATGTAAGTCCACCACCACTATCATGACCTGCATCGGAAGGACACTGAGGATCTTCTCCAAGGTCTGACACAGTAAGTTTCATAATCTACACTTAATACCTGTATTATCATATATGCATTTAGTAAGCGTATTTCTTTTTGAGACTATTTTAAGTGTATTCGATCGGTATCTGAATTGATAACAGTAATGCAAATGTAGGAATATAAGTTCTACTCGTGAATGTTACTATTAGTATATTGACACATTCTGAGGTAATCAGCAACTATACTGGGCAATTGTGCACATTATGAATGATTTTTGATTATGACTGTAAATTCATATGGACTTCACACATATAACTACTACTGATATTTCATGCATGTGCCATTGTTCCTGCTGCCCAGTATAGAAGATGTCCACCACCAAACCAGGGAGATGATCTTCGGGACCAGATCTGGGATGTGGCGACCAATGTCCCCCAGAAGCAGATGAAGGACCTGATGGGCAACTTCTTTCAGGACATAGTACAGGCCATTCATGGATCCTTCTGGAAGATTGCAAGAGATATCTTTCATGATGTTTGGCCCAATCAGAGTGACCCCTCAGGACCATAAGTGCTGTCTGTGTGATCCACTTATGTAATGCTGCCACCATGGGGTTGCAGACATTGCATACTGCTGTCATGCTTTTCAGACATGCATCATAATGTACATTGTACATATCTCATCATATGTGTCATTATGTAACTACTCCAGTATGATACACATTATCAGATTGCACATGTGGTATCCATAATCATTTACATGATCTTGCTGTCATTACTGCATACATTTCTCCATAAGGGCAGGGGGTGGCACTCCTTAAATCTGTATGTGTTCATGCTTATATGCATGCAATGACGCATAATATTATGTCCAATATACTATGGCCTTGTATGTGACAGATATGACTGTTGTAGTTAGCATAATGCAAGTGAGATATGATTGTTCTGTTTGTGTTATTCTGGTATATACCTAGGTGAATTGCAAAAAAGGTCAAAGAGAACAGATGACAGTGGCTCAGGCACATGTGCAGAAAAGCAGAAGACAATTTGGTAAAGAAGATTTGGGAGAGACAGGAAGAATTCAAGAGGAAACGAGGGCATCCAGCAAAGAGATGTCTAGATTGTGTGATTGTATGACAGTCCGGCATGAGCGTAGAAGCAGGCAGGAGCTGACACTGAATAGAGAGATGATGTGACACCCTGACTCTGTGTAGAAAATGGGTAAAAGGGGGTTAAAGATCATACTTAGGTGGAATGACAGCAACTCATGTAATACATTCTTCCCATTGTTATCACATAACACAGTGAGGTGGGTCTGATGAGATGCATGTTATCCATGTGCGTGCATCACCCCCCATTTCTGTATTGGATGTTGCTGTCTTTTGTCTATTCAGTAACATGACAGGTCCTTTCTTTTGTGATTTATGTAGCATTGCTGTGTCATGCTATCACACTGGTACACTGGACTTGTGTGTTACATGAACTGGCAAATATTGTGCCATGTTGTATTGCATTATTGTGACTGGTATATATGAGCATGTATCCTGTGTTGTGTTATATTTGCATGGCAATTTATGCAACTGTGATAATCAGAAGTACTTTTGTTGTGTACCTGTGCCTGTTGCTGTTTAACAGTTGGACATTACTGAGTTTCTGTCATTTGTACTCAGGCATGTTTATAGCCATCACCAATCCACTATGCCCATGTGACATATGTTGACCATGTGCTTCAATGTAGATTGGGAGGACTTGAAGTCCACCCTGTGTTGTGTACACATGCATGTACAATGAGTCTGCTTAGGTTCATAGGTTTATAGGTTCATAGGTTGGTACTAAGGTATCGGCCCTAGGGCCTATACAAGCCTAGCCATAACAATTCCCTGGATATTTCTTACCACAATATTTACTTCCCTAGACCCCTGTCTAGCAGGGCTACTGATGTGATCCCCGGGGTGAATTGCCTATCGCCCATCCAATCGTCAAGGTTCCTTTTGAAGAGGGCCAAGGGGGCACTCTGCTTGATATGTATGGGCAGTCTATTCCAAAGTATGGGGAGTCTCTGGGTCAGGAACCTATCCCTCCAGCATGTTTTGTTCATTGTGATGACAAGGTTTAGATCCCTGGAGCGTGTGGCTCTGAGGGATTGGGATTTCTTTAAGTGGAGCATGTCCAACAGCTCAGGGTTTGACATGGCCTTGTATGTTAAGCAGAGACAGCCTCTGAGTAGACGATATGCCACAGAGTATAGCTGGAGTTTTTTTAGACGGTCAGCATATGTCATCTGCTTTAGGCCTGTGATTCTTTTAGTGAGGTATTTCTTCGGCCTTTCCAGCTGTTGCAGATGTCTTGTGAGGTACATACCAAACGGGGCATTGTACTCTATAATGGGTTTAATGACAGATGAGTACAGTGGGACAATGACCTCCTTTTTTCTGGATGAAAAGCCCTTAGTGATGAGGTGTGCCACATAGAGGGATTTCCTGACTGTTGTGGCAATGTGGTTATCGAAGGTGAGACCACTGTCCACCTGTGTCCCTAAGTCTCTCATCACACTTTCAGTGTACTGCCACCTATGTGGTAATTCATGTGTACATGTTTTTTTCCCAAAGGGGATAACTATATATTTCTTGGCATTAAGCTTGAGCCCATGGCTCAGGCACCAAACATCTGTTTCTGTAAGGCCCTTTTGTATAATATCCACATCATTTGGGGATTCAGTAATGGCTCTCAGTTTTCAGTCATCTGTAAACTTTGTTAGCAAGAGTCCCTTAGTGTTGGCCTGTACTTCAGAGAAGTAGATGCCGAACAAGAGCGGTCCCAGGGCTGTGTGGACCATCTTACCTTCATCCACAGCTCTGGAGACTGATTCTAAGAAGTCAATCAGGTTCAGGAGACAAGATTGGCCCTTCACACACCCAAACAGGGTGGGGTCCATTGTTTGAAGGTTACCAATGTCTTTGTTTATAACTTCCATGATAATGCGTTACATGCCCTTGCAGATCAGGCTTGTCAAACTGATGGGACGGTAGTTCCCGGGATCCAAGGTGGATCCCCCCTTGTGAAGTGGGATAACTGTAGCTGTGCGCCACTCAGTGGGCATGAAGCCTGAGGTGAGGCTATGATTAAACCTGACACTTAGATGAGGTGCCAGCTCATTTTGCAGTTCATGTAGTACACAGCCCGGGATGTCATCTGGTCCCATGGATGCTGTATTCTTAGCTTTGGAGAGTGTGGTTTCTAGCTGTGTGGCTGTGATTACCGGAATTTGGCAATCTTTTGGTATTGAGATGGGCCCTTTACGGTGTGAGATCGGGGTGAAGTTGGCACTAAATCGATCTGCCAGGATACTGGCAATTTCCTTGGGATCAGTATATTTAATGCCATTCTGTTGTAGCTCAGTGCATATCTGAGCATTGCTATTTAGATTCTTGACATAACTATAGAATGTCTCGTGGTTGTCTTTAGAATCTTTGGCAAATTTATTTTCGTAACTAGCTTTGAAGGATTTTATGAAGGATCTCAGCTTCTTACTGAGGCTGTTAAGGGAGTTTTTTGCATCCTGGGATTTTACTCTTTTCTGCAACAGTTTCTTTCTTCTGTTGTATAGTTGTTTATGACAGGGGACTACCATATTGGCTTCCTTTTTTTGGAGGAAAGCGTCTTGGTTCTATTTGGGATGGCACAATTCATGCATGAGTGGATGTGCTCATACAGTGCCTTAGTGTAGGATTCAGCAGTCGAACTTTCAGCTCCCGTCTGCATGAGTGTCATGAAGTTTGTCACTTCTGACTTGAGTAGCATGAAGTTGGCTTTGGAGAATTTTTTTACGGAGGTTTCCTTACTGGGGAGTGGGGGTGGGATGTGGATTTCAAGGGTGATTTGCTTATGGTCAGACCTGACCAATGAGGGGGTGACCACTGGTGTGGAGCATCTATCTCCCATGTTGGTAATGATCAGGTCTAGGATATTGGAGCCCCTAGTTGATCCAGGGCGTTTGGTGTCCGAAATGTGTGGTAAGAGTTGTAGCCTGGTATTGTAGGGGTGCTCTCTGGAGCCTTGAACCAAGTCTCAGTTACTGCACACATATCAATGTTCTCCATTTTTAGAAGTGCCTCAAAAGAGTGCATTTTGAGGTTTAGACTTCTAACATTGAGTAGCATTACCTTCAGATTTTGCATGCTTATAGCTGTTACGGTGGTGGTTTTGTCCTTTGAACCTTGCCTAAAAAGGGCACTATAGGGGTGGCAAGAGCTTTAGCCAGTAACCTGAATCCCAGGTGAGACAGGTGCAGACCATCTCTGGCAAAGCATCGCAGTCTGTCGATCATGTCGTCCCAGGCAGACAGATACTGGATCCCCTTTGAATGACACCAGAAGCTTAGTCAATTGTTGAAGTCAATAATTTTGTCCTTATACTGTGGTATCATTCTGAGCGAAGGCAGGATGCTACTCAGGTCTAGGGTCATACCTGCCTGGGCCATGTGATCTGAGAGCACTTCCATGTCTCTTTTCATGTAGTCCAGGGAGGTACGTCTCAAGTCATTCACTCTGACATGGACAATGACAGAGTCGTATTTGTACTCGTTATGGAGTGACTTGAGTGCATGCGTTATGTGGTGGATCCTGGCACCCGACAGGCAGCTGACTGTAATTTTCTCTTTGATCAGCCTGGTGAGTGGGACATCAGTATGCCTGACTATAGAGTCACCTATGACTAAAGTGTTGGGTACGTTGTCTTGCCTTAGGGGCTGTTGTTGGGTGGCACACTGGTGTTGTGAGCTATGTGTCGCTTTGGTTGTGACTGGTGTTGGTTTGCGTTTCAGCTTTGGAGGTCCTTGTTGCTTAGGCAGGTTAATGTTAAGGGCCTCCACATATATGGGTTTAGTGTTGCTATGTGTGGGTGTTGGTGTGGGTTTTGAAGGGCTATGTGTTGCTTGAGGTGTAGTGCAGGTGTTAACCTTCTCCTCTTGACTGCCTAGCACAATCTTGGCTGGAGAGAGCTTTGCTTCCAGTTTGGCTATGTAAGTGCATCTCTGGCAGGTTGTAGTATTGGGTGGTAGCAGGAGAGGGTTGTATGTGTACATGAGGCAGTTGCTGTCTTGCCTCAGTATGCCCAGATTCACCAGATGGACAGGGGAAATCACTGGAAGCTGACCCTTGGACATGCCTGTTTAGGTGCTTTTTTGTTAAGTACAAGAGCTGTTTTCCCTTACCTTTGCAAGGTACTTTGCAGTTATAGGCTGCTTAGTGCCTATGATTAATTTCTCCTTATTAACAAGGAGAGTTGAGTGCTTGTATCAGTTTAAAGCTTCCTAGTGCTTTCCAGCAAGTTCTAGAGCAAGTGCTAGTCACAGGGGTTCAGATTTTAGTGCTACTACTGAGAAACCAGCTAGTTCTGAGGGAAAATTTGAAGAGCAGACTTTCTGACACCTGGAATATTTTAACCGTAGCCCCATGGTGGTGCACAATGCGAAAAAATGTGCAAACACATGCGTTTTTAAGCCAGAAAGTTGAAATGGATAGAAATCAGCCCAAAATGGCAAAAAATACAATTTCAGAGCTGGAAACCACTCCTCTAGTGTTAGACAGGCAGTGCAATGCTCACCACTCCCACTGGTAAGCAGTAGGACTTCCCTGTACCACAGCATGGTCTGGATAGCTCTGAACACAGAAAATAAAGTCCTGAAACCAGCAAAGCATGGGATCTGGAATATACTAGCTAGGAAAGGTGGGAAAAGAGCAAACAAGATAGTATTTTTTTTTGGTTAAAACAGGCTAAACAATGCAATAATACACTAAATAAACACAGAAAAAGCTAAAGACTTTGAGTGTGTAGCCCTAAACAGTAAATACAACTAAAACAGTACAAAATTAGCAATTTAAAACTTTTTAAATGAAGCAAGGCAAGTGCAAAACTGAAAAACGGTTTAAGAGGCAGTAATGCAGTAGTAGCTAGTCTACATATACAGAAAAGTCTATATATACAGAAAAGCAGCTAAAAACACTAAACAATTCAGATGCAGTACAGCCTAGAGCACTTGAGTTGTAGCAATATTAAGGTAAATACGGTTTTAATAAATGCACTAACATATACTCTATATTTCCAAAATGTTTGAGAAGCACAGTCAGAACACAAGGATATTCAGACAAATTTTTTTTTTTAAAAGGGAGAAAGGAGGAACAGAAGGAAAGACACTAAGTGGGATGGCCTTCTCAGACGTTCTCTCTGTATTAGGTAGAATGAGCTAATGACACTAGACTGGGAGGAGTGTCCAAGATCAAATTTAGAGTAAGGGCGGGCAACTGCAAGGCCAGCAGGTATAAAGACAAGATGCCAATACGGAGGCAGGGGGGAGAAAACACTACAGACATGTTTATCACAAATGAGCCAATAGCTATAAAATACAGTACAAGTATGCAGTATATAATAAAATTGCTATAAATATCTAAAATAAGCGATAACTACTACAAATAAGCAAAAAACAACAGGCTACTTATTGCTATATATCACAGATTAGCTGCTCCTCCTCAGATAGCTCTGTGTGTAATGGTAGGACTGTTTGGCTAAATTCTCTGTTGACTTTTTGTTGCTGGCATTTCCTCACTAATGTGGGCCTCTGTTGTCCATCTCCCTTCCCCTTATATATCTGGCCTACATGTTGCACATATACATGGAATCTATTATGTGTATGTTTACTTTCCTCTCCATTATCATCATTGTCATGTGTATGCATTGATACAATATTGCTATATTAGTCTATTATTATATTAGGTATCATGCACATGAAAAGCATATGCATGCAATGGGAAGACAATTGTTTTGACGGTGCAGTGGTGCAGCGGTTGCATTGTTGCCTCACAGCAAGAAGTTCTTTGGTTAAATTCGCAGTTGGGGTGCCTTCTGTGTGGAGTCTGCATGTCCTCTTTGCATTTATGTGAGTTTCCTCCAGGTGCTCCAGTTTCCTCCCATGTTACAAAGACATGTGTCTGGAGAGTTTCTCCCCAAGCCACCACTGAAAATTGGTTCATTCCAAGTTGGACTTTACTGGTAAACAAATGTTAAATAAATTAAATACATTGATTCCATCATTGTTCATGGTATACGTATGTATGGAGAATTACCCAGGATTTGTTTGCTCCCTGCCTATGCACAGACTGGCATTCCTTAACTATCATTATTCATATATGTATCACCATTTACATTGTATCCCATGTCATCTATTTGTGTATGCATGCTGAAACTTCTTTTTGATAAGACTGTGTTATTCCATTTCATGTCATGCATATTTTATTTATTTATTTAACATTGTTTTACTGGGAAATTCTGACTTGGAATGAACCAATTTTCACTGTAGGCCTGGGTACAAACACTCTAAATGCATGTTTTTATAATATAGAAAGATGCATGTCTTTGTAATATACACATTTGTTGCCTCTGACATGGCATATGTCTGTCACATATGTATCCCATTTTACCTGTGACTGAGTTGTGTACACTTATTTGGGTATTACACAACCACACTTTTGCTTTGGTGCAATACTTCTGTTTAGCACTGTGCTTGGTTGTTTGACTTTCAAATGCATTGTTGGAGGTTCTAGTCTGTCTTCCACTTGTTTTCTCCTGCATTTGCTCATCCTTGCTGTTGCCTGGCTTACACTTGCACTATTGACAGCTTAGTGAATGATTGTATTCAGTATCCACTGTGTACTACAATAACTGCACTCTCCATTTAATTTTCTCCAGCAAGCACATCTTATCGTACTTACACATTATGTTACAACTGTCACACTTTGCAAAATCTCAGCAATGAGTTGTGATAGGTACATACATATTTTTGCATTGCACCATGGTTGGTATGCATCCCTACCGTGTTTGTCCATTTCTGTCAACCATGTTATATAGTCTGCATGAGTGTCTTTTCTAAAAAGATTTCAAGCTTGCATAAACTAAAGCACTGCTGGAGATTCCCTGCTGGGTGAGGAAAGCAAAACTGTATTTTTTGTCTGTGACTTGCTGATAGAGCTGCTTTCTGTTTTACTTGCTACATTTTGTTTTGTTTTAACAAATATGCTTGGCCTGATGATTTTTGTTCTATGTGAGAGATAGACACAAATTATCTAGCCTGCATATTTCACGTTTTTTTCATTGGTACTTCTTGACTGCACTTTTAAATTGTATTTTAATTAATTCCTGCATTATTTCTGCTTTTTACTGTTTGTGACTGCATCATTTTCTACACTTGATTTCAACTGTAGTGCTAGCCTAGATAGCATAGCCAAGATTCAGATCGGCTGTTATTGATACACCTGAGCAATAAACCAGCTATCTTACATTAAGAAGGGCTCCCCTGCACTCTTGTGGCAGAAGAGTGTAGATCCAGTCTAGTGTGAGCTGGCGATTGCTGGATGAAGGTTCATTGTGTGCTTTCTATTGTAGATTATCTTAACAGTGTTTATTCTCACCTGTATTTAAGCCTTGCATCTGACCATTGCTGACCACCATACAGATGGGGTTAGCGGTGCCCTGTATAGATGCAAATGCCTTGAAGCACAATTTTTCCTAGACATCTGTCAGTGGAACTCTCCCAAGCTTCCTTGCTCCTCTACAGACATCTCAGCTGTGCATTGAGCAGTGTTGCCACACTTATCATCCCTAGCCTTCTACAGAACAAGCCCCTTTGTTAGTCCTAGTGCAAAAAATTAGTCTGACTAGCCCCTCCATTCCCTAATAGCCCATACAGTAAAAACATGTCATAATGGACAGGCAGTTTCCCATCATTTTTCTGGCCATCTTGAGTCAATGTAGTAATTGCTTCATGTATACTGACAACCACTTACTCTTAAAACAAACAAATACCCTATGTGAGAGATGCAATTACACTATGAAATTGGAATTAATTCCCTCACGTAACAACAAAGCAGACATCAAACAGATTGTCAGCACACACACACTTTATATCACACACAAAATAAGGTCACAGCACATAGTCCCACATACATGGAGGTACTCACTACAAGCCTACCAAAAGATGAGAGACCTCCCAATCTTAAACCACTTGCATGCACTACTATGCAAATAGTAACCACTACAGATAATAACACATACATCAGTATCTCAGCAAATAAGCCCCTAAGGCAAAACATCTCAAAACCTAATGCTTTGTCAGAGGTGACTCCATAGTGAGACACTTAGATGTCTCCCTCACCAGGCTGGACAAAGAGAAGGTCATGGTCAGCTGTCTGTCAGGTGACAGGATCCATCAAATCATGCATGCATTCAAGTCACTCAACAACAACTATCATTATGACTGTCATAGTCCATTTTGGGGTGAATATCTTGGAATGTAACTCTCTGGACTATATGAAGAGAGACATGACTGATCTCTCAGATGTGTCCCAGGCAGGTATGACCCTAGCCCTAAGCACCATTCTACCTTCACACAGGATGATGCCACAATATAAACAAAAAATGATCGACTTCAACAATTGGCTTAGCTTCTGTTGTCAGTCCAGGGGGATCCAATATCTATCAGTCTGGGAAGACATGGTCAACAGGCAGAGCTGCTTGGATAGAGATGGTCTGCACCTGACTCCTCTAGGCTTTCGGATATTGGCAAAGATGCTTGCCTTCCCCAATAGTGTCTTTTTTAGACAATGACTAAACAACAACATTTCTGATGTAACACAATCCAGTCAAAACAAACTAATGATTTTGCTGCTTAATGCTAGGACTCTGAATGGGAAGCTGCACTCCGTGGAAGCACTCCTCACCTTGGAAAATGCTGATATCTGTGCAGCCATTGAGATGTGATTGAAGGCTATGGAGAGCACCTCAGCCGTGCAAGGCTACAATGCCTTCCACATGTTCAGACCTCAACATGAGCATGAAAGAACCAAAGGTAGAGGTGTATTCATCTTCATTAAGGCCAAGTAACCCTCAAGACTAGTCAAACAGTATGACTCTCTCAAACTATTCCATGTCCAATTAACTATAGGCAAAGTGCTCTACCACATCATTGCTAGCTATACGTCCCCCACCATGAATTAAGGAACACACATCACCAACCTGGACTTACTAGAGTCACTCAACATACAGCCTAACACCTTAGTCATGGGAGATTTCAACTATTCCTCCATCAACTCTGAGATGTACATGAGCACAAACAAGTTCACACAGAGGTTCCAGGACTTTGTGAAAACAAATGCACTGTAATGGATACTCTGCACCCCCACAAGGGGCTGAAATGTTCTAGACATAGGATTCACCAGCATGGGGGTGTCACTGCACTCCCCACTGTGTGATGCCCTCCCTGGGAAGTTCAGACCATAAATCAGTCTTGTTTGAAGTAACTATTGGATCTGACACAGGAGCAAAAAAAAAAAACTTAAAAACTTTTTCAAAACAAACTACAGCCTACCAAGTGATGGTATAACATGTTGTATGCCCACTGCATTCACAGACAACAATGGCTTCTATGCAGAGGTGTAGGAAAATGCTGTATATAAACACTTAAACAATTGTATAGACTCGGCTGTACCTGACCAGATCAAAACCAGGTCCTCCCGAGAAAACAAGCCACCCTGTTGGACCTCAAGTATAATCAGATTATATAACAAGAGGAAAACAATGATGTCTAAGAACAAGAGGGAACTGGCTCATTAGAGGAAAAAATCCCTCTACAGATTGAACAAGCAAATTAGAAATCTTGTAAAATCCTCTAAAGTGAACTTTGACGCTAAAATAGCATCCCTAGCCAAGGATAATCATAAGGAATTCTTTAACTACATCCAAAATCTAAAAGGGAATGCCCAACTATGTGCCAAACTGGTAGTAGCTGGCACCACGCATACTATACCAGGGGAGATTGCCAATGTACTAGCTGATAGATTTGGGCAAACTTCACCCCCTGTCCCCACCAGCCTGAACAACAACACAATAGCTGGAATTGGTGGCAAAACATCAGTATATAAAGTGCAATTGTCAGATAAACCTCATTCTACATTGGGCTTGATCTCTGGTAGCCATGTCTGGTTTATGTGGTGAGGGAGCGCACGTTTGATCTCAGAGGTGGGGTGTCCAGAAGTCCAAAGTGTTTGTTGGACACCTAGTTCAGCATCATGGATCCCAGTTACTGCAGAGGGACTACTCAGGTTCAGAATACAAATCTGAAACATGGAATAGTGTTGCCAGGGTTTATAGTGCTACAGGTATCCCTCACACTGGCGAATGATGTCAACACCATTTCAATGACTTCAGCAGGAGGAAGAGGGATACCCTCAACCATTGAATTAAGGAATTTAGGACCGGGGATACCCAAGAGATGTGTAAGTATCAATTACAGTGACTACTTGTAAGAGTTAAAAGCTGAATGTAGTCAAAACCGGTATTCATAATGGTATTCTATTCTGTTATTTCCACAGCTGCCACAGAGAGAGCTCTGAATGTAAGGACCCATGCCATGAGATTGGCAAGGATGCAAGAAATAGGTGGTATGTACACATCAGAACAGTACTGTTATCGTAGCATTAAAAGTTCAAGACAGCTTATTTGGTATATATTTATTTATTTATTTTACATTTGTTAACCGGGCAATTCCGACTGGACCAGGTCCATTTTCAGCGGAGGCCTGGGGAGAAAAGCTCTTGCATCAAGTTATACAAATACAGTACATCCAGCATAATACACAAAACAGGTTACATCATGTATGTTGAGCATAGTAATATAATAAGAAAGTAATAAAACACTCCAGGTAAAAGAAGATATAGAACATAGGTAAATAGTCAATGTCAGTTACAGTACATCTAGCATACTACACAAAACAGGTTACATCATGTATGCTGAGCATAGTAATATAACAAGAAGTTAATAAAACACACCAGGCAAAAGAGGATGTTGGACGACAATGTTAGTTATAGATTGGTGAGAGTAGAAATATACCAAGTAAGATTCTACAGTTAAAAGTACTCTTTCAGATGACCACACTTACACGGGATCAGAGATCCAGCATGTGATCAGAGGGCAGTTGAGTAGGGTTATGTGATACAAGGGCATAACTAGGTAATAAGAAGTTGCGATTTGAGGGAGTTTTTGAATATGGATGTGTTGGGGGCAGTGGACAAGGATAGGGGAAGAGAGTTCCACTTTCTGGCAATGTTGTTGGAGTAGAACGCTTTCCCTGAATTGTTGTTAGCCTTGGTGACGAAGAGGAGAGATTTTTCACTAGATCTTAGGTGCCAGTTTGCAGTGTAGATAGTAAGTAGGTTGGATGATGAGAGGGTTTTTTCAGGATATTTGAGAATATTGTAGGCTGTGCTCAGCTGGTGATAGTTAAGAAGCTGTGGTAGCTCAAGCCATTTTAGTTCTTTTAGTGCAGTACAGTGATGGATTCTATAGGCTGAGTTAGTAGCAAACTTTGCTGTTTTATTGTAGCATGATTCTAGTTTGTCTAGGTCAACTGGTCTGATTTGGGTAAAGATTGGTGCTGCGTACAATAGAGTTGAGAAGAGGTGAGTTTGTGCAAGAGTGACTCTTACTTTTTGTGTACTTTTTTGCCTGTATAGGGAGCCTAGCTTTTGTGTACTAGTTTTATGGTATGTGAGATGTGTACATCAAAGTGGAGATTATTGTCTATTTCAATGCCCAGAAGTTTGGTGTGGTTAGAAGGGGAGATGGTGGTGCTGTCTTTAGATGTTATTGTAAAGGAAAGGGTTTTTTTTTATCTATTAGGGGTAAATAGTAACAGTTTTGTCTTTATGGGATTTAGAATCAGTTGGATACGTGATATCCATTTTTCTACTGAGTTAAAGGAATCTTGAGTGAGTGTATGTAGGGTGGTGGGGGATGAGGCGGAGCAGATCAGGGTTGAATCATCCACATATTGTATGAGTGTGGCATGTTGTGTAGAGATATTGAGATTATTTGTGAAAATAGAGAACAATAGTGGGCCCAGTATAGAGTCCTGTGGGACTCCTATGGTGGTTGGAAGTTGTGGAGAGAGAGTTCCTTTCCACTGGACTGATTGTTGCCTGTCAGATAGGTAGCTTCTGAACCAGGCTATAGTAGAGAAGGTGAAGGATAGTGATGTTAGTGAGTCTAGTAGAATGGAGTGGGAGACCATATCAAATGCTTTTGAGATGTCGAGGAAAATGGCTGATACATATTTGTTATCACTTTTGTAAAGGGTTATATGATTAGTGAAGGACAGAAGGGCTGTGGTGGTGCTGTGATGTGGACGGAAACCATGTTGTGTGGTAGATAGTGGATTGTGTGTGTTGAAAAATGTCATCACTTGCAAGTGTATCCATTTCTCAAGAATTTTGGATAGGGGGCAAAGGATGGCAATAGGTCGGTAGTTGGAGAATTTGTAGGAGTTACCTCCTTTATGGAGATGGATGATAGTTTCATAGTTTCATAGTTTAGTACTAGGCTATCTGCCCTGAGGCATTTGCAAGCCTAGCCCTAGAGATGTGGCTTTCGCCACCCCATGTAGTGGTACTAAGGTGTATAGAATAAATTTAGAATACTGTGCCTTTGTCTAGTAGTGACACATTGAAGACCCCCTTACTTATTAAAATTAGTTTACTGTGCCTCTGTTAAGTAGCGATACAGGGGTGAACCCCGGGGTAAACCTACGATCTCCCATCCACTCGTCAAGATTTCTCTTGAAGAGCATCAGTGAGGGGGTCTGCCTAACATGGACTGGGATTTTGTTCCAGAGTATGGGAAGCCTCTGAGTTATGAATCTGTCCCTCCAGCATGTTCTATTCATGTTTGTACTGAGGTTTAAATCTTTGGCTCTCGTGGTTCTTATGGATTTTGATTTTTTGAGGTGGAGCATGTCCATCAATTCCTGGTTGGACATGGCCTTGTATGTCAGGCACAAATCACCTCTGAGTAGGCGGTATGCTACTGAATAGAGCTGGAGTTTCTTTAGCCTGGCAGCATATGACATATGTTGGAAACCCTTGATCCTTTTAGTGAGGTACTTCTGGGGTCTCTCCAGCTGTTGTAAGTGCCGGGTGAGGTACATACCAAATGGGGCATCATACTCAATCATGGGCCTGATAAGGGAGGAGTACAGGGGCACAATGACCTCCTTTGATCTGGATGTGAACCCCTTCATGATAAGGTGGGCAAGGTAGAAAGTCTTTCTAACCACTTTGGCAACGTGGGTGTCAAATGAGAGGTCACTATCAACTTGGGTCCTCAGGTCTCTGATTACTTTTGCGGTACTCAGTGAGTTACTGTCTATGTGATAATTTGTGGGTATTTTGTTTTTCCCAAAGGGGATGACTATACATTTCTTGGCATTCAGTTTAAGGCCATGATTCCGGCACCAGTTGTCCGTTTTGGTGAGGCCTTTCTGTAGGATGTATGTGTCAGCTAGTGTATCGACTATGGCGCCTAGTTTGCAGTCATCTGCAAACTTTGTCAGCCACAATCCTCCCATGTTTGCTTTCACATCTGAGAAGTAAATGCCAAACAAGAGGGGTCCCAGGACAGAGACCTGTGGGACACCACTTGTGACTGGCTTTGAGTCTGACATGACTCCCACAATCTTGACTTTATGGGTTCTGTTCTTTAGCCAGTTTGCAACCCATCTTGTGACATATGGATTAACTTTTAAGCTGTTTAGCTTTTCTATGATCCCCGAGTGGGGTATTGTGTCGAAGGCTTTAGCCAAGTCCAGGTAGGCTGTATGGACTGCCTTGCCCTCATGAAATGGCTCTAGTGACTGTTTCGAAAAAGTCAACCAGGTTCAAACGGCAGGATCTGCCTTTTACAAAGCCGAACTGGGTGGGATCAAGTGTCTGTAGGTCCCCAATGTCGTTGTTTATGAGTTCCATAATAATTCTTTCCATAGCTTTGCAAACCAGGCTGGTCAAGCTTATGGGGTGGTAGTTCCCAGGGTCTGTAGTGGAGCCTCCTTTGTGGAGTGGTACCACTGTTGCTGTACACCAGTGTTCAGGTACATATCCTGTAGTAAGGCTAAGGTTAAATAACATTTTTATATGCGGGTTTAGCTCCTCTTGGAGTTCACGTATCATGCAGCCGGGGATACCATCAGGTCCCATAGATGCTGTGTTTTTTGCTTTGTTGAGGGGTTCTCACCTGGACATCAGAGATGACAGGGAGGTTACATTCAGCTGGGATGAGTATTTCTTCTTTTGGAGGTGAGGGAGGGGAGAAATTTGCACTGAATCTGTCTGCCAGAATGTTGGCAATATCTGTGGGTTCGGTACATTTTTTGTCGTTGTGTACTAACTCTGAGCATATCTGAGTGTTTCCGCCCAGGTTTCTAACATAACTGAAGAATTCCTTGTGGTTATCTTTAGTGTCCTTTGTGATTTTTCTCTCAAAGTTGGCCTTGGATATTTTTATGAGAGAACGTAGCTTTCTACTAGTGCTGGTCAGAGATGCCTTCCCTTTATGGGATTTTGCTCTGTCTTGCAGTAGCTTCCTTCTTTTGTTATACAATTTGTTTATGGCTGGGGTCCACCAGACAGGATGCATTCCTTTGGTGGAGAGGGTCTTGGTTTTATTTGGTATTGCACGATCCATGCATTCTTGGAGATGTCCGTAGAAAGCATTTGTGTAAGATTCAGCATTGTGGGATGTGGTTTCCATTTGCCCTGAGGGCTTAAATGATACCATCTCAGTCTTGAGAAGTGTAAAGTCAGCTTTTGAGAAGTTTCTCACTGTAGTCTTTTGTACTGGGAGTGGAGGTGGTAAATGTATATCCAAGGTGATTAGTTTGTGGCCAGATCTCACCAGTGAGGGCAATACTTCCGGTATGGAGCATTTTGTCCCCATGTTTGTGGTGATCAGGTTCATATATTATCCCCATTGTGGGAGAGGTGACTAGCTGTTCCATTGCATTTGAGTTTATGAATTCCAGGAACCTTTGGGCTAGGGTGTTAGGGCTAGAATAGTGCACCCAGTTTATGTTAGGGTAGTTGAAGTCTCCCAATATGATGGTATTTGGTGAGACATTCATATCTTCCAATGTCGTCAGGAAGGCTGAGTGGGGTTCCTGAGATTGGGAGGGTGGTCTGTAACATGCAACCAGATGTATAGCAGTTTTGCCTACGGTTAGCTGCACCTGGATGGTCTCCAATGCTTCATAAGTTGCCACTAACATAGAGGTGTGGGTATCCTTGATGAATATGGACACTCCCCCTCCCTTTGTGGTTCGGCCCGGGTTTTGGGGCCGAAAAGCATGATACGAGGTAAAGCCTGGTCTCGGTTATAGCGCAGACATCGATGTTCTCCATAATGAGGAGTGCTTTGAGAGCCTGCATCTTGAGATTTAGACTTCTGGCGTTGAGCAGCATTACCCTTAATTTTTTTCCATTTTTGTTTTCTAAGGAGGTGGGTTCATCTTTTGAGCCTTGCCTAAAAAAGGCACTATGGGGGTGGCAAGAGCCTTAGCCAATATCCGGAAGCCCAGTGGTGACAGGTGCAAGCCATCCCTTGCAAAGCAGCGTGGCTTGTCCAGCATGCCATCCCAAGCAGACAGACATTGGATCCTCTTAGATTGACACCAGTTATTGAGACAATTATTAAAGCTGATCGTCTTGTCTTTGTATTGTGGCACCATTCTTGGTGAGGGCAGGATGCTGCTCAGGGTCAGGATCATACCAGCCTGGGCTACATAATCAGAGAGCTCCTCAATGTCTCTTTTCATGTAGTCCAAGGAGGTACATCTCAGGTCATTCATGCTGGCATGGACAATGATGGAGTCATATTTGTAATGCTTTTGAGTGA
>NC_056726.1:1768042576-1768172129 GCF_019279795.1 Protopterus annectens | reverse complement strand
TAAACATTCCTTATTCCCTCGCTCATGGGCCAGGATGCATATGTGGTGACCGCAGGGATGTTCAGATGACAGGTGCTTATATCCCCTACGCATAGAGGCCTTCGATTGTCAGGGTGTTGCTGTGGTGCTTTGGGTTTGGTCTTGTCCGCCCAGTGTACGGAACTGCCCTGACCATGTACGAATGTTAGATGAGTCACATGGGCACGTTTTGTCTGTGTCTATGGTACCATGTCACCCCCCCCCCAATTATTCATAACCGTGTGCGCTGATTGGCCGGTGTACCCGTTGTAGATCTTGTTATACTAATTGCACACGGTCTGGTCGAAGGGACCTATTTCCATTACTAACCCTCGGTATGTATGACCTGTGTCGCAATATTACATGGGTTTACCATTGTGTGACGGCTTTCACTGAGCCACAGACATGTTCATTGCTTGGTTTGGGCCGGTTCCGCTGTGCTACACACATTTAACATGGCGGAACAGGTTGAACAGCTCAGCCACGGGGACATCGGGTTCTCCGTCGCTGTTTAGTATTGAATCGCTATGTGGAGTTTGTTTCACAAAGCGAGACAATGTCGACATTGGTAACGGACATCTCGCGCAGTACGTCCGCACCGCCGCGGGTGACGTATGTCTGCGTTTGGGCGGCGGACAGGCATTATGCTGTGCCATTATGTCTGGGAATATATGGTTTCTTGCCATAGATGATATGCCATACTAGCAATGACCCGCATCTCGGTGTGGGTACTGCTGTATTACCCACGGGAAGAGTGGCCTTAGATTAAGTGGTGCCCTAGGCAGAAGTTGCCACCGCAACATCACCCGCTACCTCCCTTCTGGTCTACCTACACCAAACAAAGTCTGGAAAGGTGCCCCGAGTAGAGCAACGCCCTAGACGGCTGCCTACTTGGCCTATGCCTAAGGCCGGCTATGTGTGTGGTCCTCGGGCATCGGACTGGGAACCGCCACGTCTGCCGTGGGTATGTCCAGCATTACCCACATCCAGCCGTGGTGTATTGCCATGATGTTCCATGTGTACAGTGGTGCCGGTTACCATACATATGCCTTTCTCAAACGCCGATTTCACACTTCTGAACACTACTGTGGTCTCCTTTAAGGCCCCTGAGCCAGTGGTGAACATCACTCAAACCGCTGAATCATGTACATATGCCTTCCACCAGCACCTACAGGACTGCATGGATCAGGCAATCCCATACAAAACTGAGACTCTTTGTACCACAGACAAGCATGCAGTCTGGTGGACCCCAGCCATGAACAAGCTGTACAACGACAGGAGGTAGATACTACAAGTTAAAGCGGAATACTTGTAAGGTAACACACCCTTGCTCATTATATGTGAAGAACTACAAGCTGTCATGAAATCATCCAGGGGAAATTCAACAGAGACATTAACAAGGACTCAACAGACATTCATAAGTCCTTCTTTAGCTATGTTGGACACCTGGGAGGACACTCCCAGATATGCTCTAACCGGGTTCACAATGATGTGAAGATGACTGAACCTACACACATTGCCAGCATACTGGCTGACATGTTCAGTGCTAACATTTGCTCCCCTCCCCCCCACATGGAGGGTTATCTATACCTGAGACTTGTAGATCCTGGAACATCTGTAACGCACAGGTGGGAAATGCTGTCTCCAAGGCAGTCAACACAGCATCCATGGGACCACATGGTGTCCCAGCTGTGTACTCCATGAACTCTATGGGGAATTAAACCCACACTTAGGACAGCTGTTTAATCTTAGCCTCACCTCAGGATACATACCCGAGTAGTAGCACAAGGCGACTGTAGTCACACTTCACATAGATGGTGCCTCCACTGACCCTGGTTATTACCATCCAATTAGCTTGACAAGCCTTATCTGCAAAGCCATGGAGAAGGATCATAATGGAACTCATAGATAAAGACATAGGGGACTTGCATACTTTGGATACAACCCAGTTTAGCTTGTTCAAAGTCAGATCATGCCTTTTACACGTGTTTGACTTTGTAGGATCAGTCACCAAGGCCATTGATGACGGTAAAGCAGTCCATACAGCCTACCTCAACCTGGCAAAGGCCTTCAACACAATACCCCCCTCGGGTATCATTGATAAACCCGTCATCTTGAACGTAAATCCATACATCGCCATATGGGTTGCAAACTGGCTAAGTCACAGAACACACATGGTCATAGTTGCTGGCGCCATGTCATACTCACAGCCAGTCACAGGTGGTGTCCCATGGGGCTCAGTCCTGGGTCCACTATTTTCCAGCATCTACGTTACCAACGTACAGGCAAACACAGGGGGGTTATGGGTGACAATGTTTGCAGATGACTGCAAACTGGGTGCCATAGTCAGACACACATCTGACACAGATATCCTTCAGGAGTGCCTCACAGATGTGGATAAGTGGTGCCAGACACATGGCCTACAGCTAAATGCCAGGAAATGCATAGTCATACCCTTCGGGAAGAACAAGGTTACCCCTAGCTACCATATAGGTGGCAATCCACTGAGCACAGAGGGAGTTACCAGGGATCTGGGGACCCGGGTTGTTGTTAACCGTTCGTTAGACACACACATTGCTAATGTAGTTAGGTAGACCTTCCACATTGCCCACATCATCATGAAGGGATTCACATGTAGATCAGGGGAGGTCATTGTCCCCTTGTACTCATCACTCATTAGACCTATGATTGGGTACAATGCCCCGTCCAGAATGTATCTGACCCAACACCTGCAGCAGCTGGAAAGGCACCAACAGTTCATCAACAAACAGATGCAGGGTGTCAGGAATATGTGTTATACTGACCAACTGAAAGAATTCCAGCTGTATACAGTTGCATACCACTTGCCCAGAGGTGACCTGTGCCTGGCATACAAGGCCATGTCGAACCCAGATCTGATGACTATGCTTCACCTAAAGAAGTTAGATCCCTCAGAACCACAAGGGCAGGTGACATACACCTTGGCACTGTCATTAATAGAACGTGTTGTTGGGACAGATTCATCACCCAGACACTCACTATGCTGTGGAACAACATCCCAGTACAGGTGAGGGCAAGCACCTCGCTGGCCTTGTGTTAGTAGTTTGACATGGATGTCTGAATTGATTTATTTAAGTAACCTTCTAAATGAATATTTACATTAGCACATTGTGAATCTTTACATTTCGTTGGTCTATTCTACATTATTCATAATCATACGGATTATCTGTATATATTATGGTTCATTTATATTACTAGGTGTCTGCAGTTCTGTTAATATATTGGCACATTCTGTAGAACATATATATGTAGCTTACACAGTCAGACATTTGGAAAACATTCTGTTGGTTCATCTTTCATATATATACATATATTTCTATATTTCTATGAAGAATGTACCTTTCGAAGCAATGTCTGATGTCCTCACTGTGTGGAATCTGTAACCCAAGTAAAGTTTGTTTGCTTGTTTGCCTTTAAGGCATGTAATTAATACCTAGCACATCTAATTTACTGACCAATTAAGGGTTGTAAATGTAGTAGGTTGGACTGCATTGTATGTATTCTGAATAAGTCTGCTTATGGAGCAGACGAAAACAGCTTAAATAAACTATGGTGACTGCATTTAATTCCTGGTGTGCTCTGAGTGGTCACTGACGGTGTGTACAGTACCTCGTCTTTGCTTTGGACTTCATCGGCTGGTTGTCTGTGTTTGTTGTATGGGGAATGTCAACTGTAGTCCCTATGTGTATTACTTGTGTAATGCCTTACTACGGCAGTGTTATTCCACCGGGTTTGCAGTTATGGGTGCCATCTTAGTCATACGGTTGTCCATCCATGTGAATTGCCTACTGGACACTGGTATAGGGCTGTACACATTTCACACCTGCATTTTGCATTCTCCGGTAGATGGTTTGCATTAGTAGCGGAGAGTAAGGCAGGTGCTACGCTACATCCCTCCCACGGGGCGGAACAAAGGATTGCCTGCGAAACAACACCGAGGCCAGATTCTACATACCCAGACTCCCTTGACTGCAACAGTCGACAGTACCCATTACACATCCGTCATGTGTGCGGGACTTTGATGTGGACGCAGTTCTATGGACCCGGTACCGTGGGTATTTCTGTGCATGTGTGCTGCATTTCATGGACAGCTATCATCAACATTGAACACGCTATGTGCATATGTGTACCTGTGGTGTGGTGGCGACAATGAGATCACGTGAGTAATGCAGGAAGCTAGCAGGCATTCCACGAGTGGAATTTTTGGGTCCTACAATGGACACCGATGTGCATATGTCAAGTTAGATGTTGCTGGACTGTGTCCACCTGCCTAGTGCTTTTCACTGCTGGTGTATGTTCCCCAATCAGCGGATGTGTGTTTGACTACCCATTCTAGATGGTGCTACATAACCAGGTGATTTAGTACTGTGAACAAATGTCATACATCCAAAGATGCTGGTTAGCAACTGCTTCATATGAACCTCAGACATCCCAATGGGACATATCCGTCACTGTATTTCCAATATAACACCATCGGAACATGTTGATCACCTATATATTCATTTAACCATGTTGTCTTCATAGGTGGGAATGCCATAGTTTACATATCCTACTTGACGTTGTGTGTGTGCCATTAGTATGTGTTCCACAGGTCGCACATCTGTTCCGCTGTATGGTAGCGGGTGCTCCTCATTCTGTTGCTGGCAGATTGAGTGCTGTGTACGCCAGTGTTGGCACGGCGGTCCGACTGTGTATGTGGAATGTCAACTGTAGTCCCTATGTGTATTTCCTGTGTTATGCCTTACCGCGGCTGTGTAATTTCCCCTGGTTTGCAGTTGTGGGTGCCATCTTGGCCATCACGGTTGTCCATCCATGACAATTGCCTACTGGACACTAGTATAGGGCTGTACACATTCCACACCTGCATTTAGCATTCTCCGGTGGATGGTTTGCATTATTAGCGGAGAGTAAGGCAGGTGCTACGCACACATCCCTCCCACGGGGCGGGACAAAGGATTGCCTGCGAAACAACACCGAGACCACAGTCTACATACCCAGAATCCCTTGACTGCAACAATCGACAGTACCCATTACACATCCTTCATGTGTGCGGGACTGTGATGTGGACGCAGTTCTATGTACCCGGTACCCTGGGTATTTCTGTGCATCTGTGCTGCATTACATGGACAGCTATCAGCAACATTAAACACGCTTGCGGTGCATATGTGTACCTGTGACGACAATGAGTTCAGGTACGCATTGAAATAAGACATTATTCTGTTCTTTCCACAATTTTTGGGTCCTACAATGGACACCACTGTGCATATGTAAAGTGTAGAGCTTGTCAGACTGTGTCCTTGTGAGCAGTGGGTTTCACTGATGCTGTGTGTTCAACAATCGCAGATGTCTGCTTGACTACCCATACTGTGTAGTGCTACAGGAACCATGTTTTCCGATACCACAACCCAATGGTGTACATCCAATGTTGTAGGTTAACAAACACTGTCATACCCAGAGGTCACGATTGGAAGGTATTGCCACTTTATTATCGGAACAACACCTCCGGACTGTGTAAATCACGGGGACTTTAGGCCGGTCTTACCGGCCATTTGCAATTGTAATTTAACAGACACGTGTCAATACATGTATGATAAGACATATTGTCATGCAGAAGTTAATCTATGTTATTTGGACATTGGCTTCTGCTTTTGGCATCCGTTGCTGTGAGTGTTGCCAGTTACCATACACATTGCTTGCTCAGAGGCAGACTACACATTTCTGCACACTACTGTGGTCTCCTTTAAGGACCCTGAGCCAGTGGTCGACAGTACTGCAGCCACTGCATCAATCACATTTGCCATCTACCAGTACCTACAGGACTGCATGAACCAGGCATTCACTTACCCAACTGTGGTTCATTGTACCAATGCCAAGCATCCAGTGTGGTGTACCCCAGCCATACACAGGATGTACAACACGAGGAGGTGGCTACTACAAGGTGGAGCAGACACCTTGTGAGGTATGACACCCTTGGTCATCATATGTGTAGAGTTACACACTGTCATGAAATTGTCCAGGGCACATTCCACAGATATACCTACATGGACCTGGCTAACAATCATACCACCTTCAGTTGCTATGCTCAACACCTGGGAGCTCACTCCCACATATGCTCTGACTGGGTTCACATAGAGGTGGGGTTTACTCAACATACACACATTGCCAGCATACAGGCTGACAAGTCCAGTGAGGACATCTCCACACCCTCCCCCACACATGAGGAGATGTGTGTACCAGCGGTTTGTGGTCACCAAATGTTCTGTGACACACAGGTGGGACATGCTCTCTCCAGGGTAGTGGACATAGCATCCATGAGACCAGCTGGTGACCCCACTGTGTACTCCACTATCTCATTTAGGAATTGGACCCACAGTTAGGACAGCTATGTCTTTGTAGCCTCACCTCAGGTAGGGTACCCAGGTTGTGTCACATGGCAACTGTAGTCCCACGTCACAGGGCCAATACCTCCACTGAGGCTGGTTATTACTGTCCCATTACCCTGAGGAGACCTATCTGCAAAGACATGGGAGGGATCATACTGCGGCTCGTACATGACTGCATAGGGGACATACATACTTTGCATCACACACGGTTTGTCTTGTTCAGGGGCGGTTCATGCCTTTAAAGCATGGTTGACAGTTTTGGGACAGTCACCGAGGCCATTGATGGGGTGTTGCAGTCCATACAGCCTACCTCGACCTGGCAAAGGCCTTCATCACATTACCCCCCTCAGGTATCGTTGATAAACCCATTGGCTGGGATGTGAACACGTACATCACAGAATGTGTTGTAAACTGTCTATGTGACACAACCCACATGGTCATAGTTGCTGGCAGCATGTCAGACCTACTGCCTGTCACAAGTGGTGTCCCATGGGGCCCTTCCATGGGTGCACTCCTGTCATACACCTACATTTTCACGGTACAGGCACACACAGGGGTGCTATGGGCAACAGTGTTTGTAGATGACTGCAAAACAGGTGCCATAGTGGGACGGACATCTGACACAGATATCCTTCGAAGGGGCCTCCCAGGTATGCATATCTGCTGTCAGGGACATGTCCCACAGCTACTTGCGAAGTAATGCAACATCATACCTGTGGAGAACTACTAGGTCACCCCTGTCCAGCATATAGGTGGCTGTACACTCAGCACAGGGGTGATTACCAGGGATCAGGGGACAGAGTTTGTCGGTCACCATTCATTCCACACACACACGTTGCTATTGTGGTTGTGTGGGACTTCTACATTGCCCACCTGTTTGTGCAGGGATTCACATCTACATCAGGCTAGGTCATTGTCTCCTTGTACCCATTACGTGTTACACCTATGATCTACTACATTGCCCCATTCAGACTGTATCTGACCATACACCTACAGCAGCTGGGAAGCCCACATAGGTTAATTGTTGTACAGATGCAGGATGACATCATTTTGTGTAATGCTGCCCCACTTGTAGGACCCTGCCACATTACGTCACATACCTGCTGTTTAGTGTTGACCTGTGCCTGACATACAAGGCCATGTCAACCCATATGTCATGTGTATGCTTCACCTACTGTATCTGCATCCCTCAGAACCACTAGGGCAGGTGACATTTACCTTGTCATGGTCATTAATGGGATGTGTTTGAGTGACACATATATCACCCAGACACTCATTATGCTGTGGATCTACATCACAGTACATGTGAGACAGAGATCCTTCCTAGCCTTGTTCGCAGGTATGTTGTCCATTGGATGGAGAATTGCAGGTATAGGCCAGGGATTACATCATTATCAGTGCTTGACGGAGGTACAGCAATATCATGAGTATTTTATCTGAAGCACAGAAGGTTGGCAAAGTCATCCTAACTATGGTGTAGTATTATGGCTGAACCTGGGACGATGGCCTACCCTGTACCTATGGACGTATGAACCTATATTCATAGTTTGTCACATTTACAATTGTCTATCCACTATACTCTTTCTCCAGTGTATATTTCTGTGGCACATGATTGTCCTCTGTATTACATGCAGGTATGCTGTGTACAGTGCACATACGTCACTGTTGATGACAGTGTATCTGTGTCCCTAACACTGTGATACTGAGGACTACCACACATCCTTCACAACATTACATGCATATGTCCATTCTATTCTTCTTTGGCCTATGGGGGGGGTGTTAAGGCAAACATTACTCAAGTCCCTGTTTGTGCATGCTTCATGTTGGTGTTTGGCCAGGCTCCGTTGCAGTCATGTGTTGGACAGTAGTGTGTCTGTGTGTTTGCCATGTGTTTTTATTGCCGGTACATCTGTGGGAGGTGTAGTTGGCACATGTTCCTCTTTGCAGGGACACCCATCCTGGGGTTTGTGTCATGCATCTGCACTTGGCATGTGCCATATGTCCTGTACTATTCCCACAGTCATGTATGCCTTCATGCACTACTACTGCGTGTTACTGGCTGTTTGTATGTGGTACACATGGACATTGTGATGGTTGGCTTGACCTATTCCCATGCTAGAACGTACACATCTGTCAATTAATTTTTTTAAATCAAACTGTAACACTCATTCGTATTTTCACAATGACAGTCAATAACACAGGAAGCTGAGATTAATAACGTTTTACTACTGTGCAGCAGGAGGCAAAGAAGTATGCAGTAAAAGTTTAGACATTTGTTTAACTCTATACATGTTACATCTGTATGAGCATTCTGTATACTATCATCTTTTGCACACATTAATGATGTGGTCAGTCACAAGGCATTTACATTGCTAGAGTCCAGAACGTTGTATTCCTACAACAGTGCTCAGGTAATGCTTATTAAATGTTTTCCCATGAGGATAGCACAACCTTGCGAGCCACATATTCAATTAGACTGTACTTCGGTAACTTCTGCTCTGTCACGGTTCCAACACTGTTCAGATCCAGTCCTCACTCCATTTCCTACTAGGTTCCTTTGTCTCTCTGCTGAGCAGCTGTACTCTGTGTTAGAGCTCACAAGCCTATCCTCCTCAGTGGAAGGATGACAGATATACCTGTACATACATGTATTATTCTCTAACCGAGCAGATGACTAATGCTGAATGACATACACCTGCTGCACTGGTTACTGCTAGGGTCAGGGTTCAATCACACTGCAGCTACACTACAGGCAATTACATGCATGATAAGCTGTACTGCCATATTGTAAGGTAGAATAATATGCATCATACACTATTTGCTTCTAAAGTTGCACGTCATATATATGTTTAAATATGTATTTTGCTAACATTCTCCCTCCTTTGATTGCTTCTACTCTATCCAGAAACATATACAACATTATTTCATTCCCTAGCCTCTTCCTCTGTGGAACGTTTAACTAGGCAAGTAATTTGTTGTACATTTCAAGAAGGATTGCATTTTCTATTGACAAATACCACTACAGGTCTTGATACATAGTCTCGGGTACAGATATGTCGCCAGAGTCCCTGACTAATACTTACATGCAAAGTATCCCACAATAGACACATGCTCCCAATATGAGCAGAACAACACAAATGGCAATCATGATATTCAGTATGACTGACCCCATCCACCCAATGATTTGTGGAAATGGTTCGTCAGTGGGTTTGGGCCTGGTTCCGCCATGGATGACACCTGCTGTATTACCTCTAGGTGGGCGTTGATTTTGGTCTCTTCATGTGGTAGTTGGACACAGCGATCTTCTTCAATAAGCGCGCACGTACCAATTCTCAGCGCCACGGTGCAGTCGTGCGCTATTACATTTTGTGACACAACAGTTCTCATTGCATCCAGTTCATCAGTCACAAGTTCAAGAGCGGAAAGTCACATTCATCCTTCCTCCGACAGGTTTTGATAACTTCCTCTGTTCTCTGATTGATTTCACTACTCCACAAGCTGGGAGTGTTCCAGCCCAGGTTATGACGCTGTCACTCAAGTCCATATGAATCGATATTCCTTTATCTCTTGCAGAAGACTGGAATGTCAGAACAGCTTCCATTTCACCCACTGGATTAGTAGGTTTCTCGACTGTGTTCCCTGTTCTTGAGCTATATGTGTTATAGTTCGTTTGCACCCAGAGGCAATTGTGCAGTATGTCATGTGACTGGAGCCAGATAACCCAAATAACAACTAGCGGACCAATTCCCAGGTAACCATTGATATGCTTATTTCCCACAAACAACATAACAATATTCTACTTTACTACTGATGCGGGTTACCTCTGCATGTAACATTTTCCTGTCTCTAACAGAGGACTGTTTATACAATTCAGGATGTTTATGCACATCCTTCCACATTGTTCTCATGATGTTTCAATACAAATAATGAATGGTGCTACAAGTAGTACTGTGATCTTTGGCTGTTATATGACATTAAGTAAGACACAGTTATGTTACAAATACTCCCACCAACTGAAACTGTATCATGTTTATGATAACATACAATTCCTTTTGTGTAACAGGTAAGTACATTGCCACGTTGTCCTGTGATCTCACAGAACCTGTATCAAAGTGTAAATATTCACAAGTCTCAATCTATCCCCAAGGGGACAACATGCATTGGAAGTCCTCCATATGATGTAGGTATGGCAGTACAAACACAGCAATTTAAAGTGTTCATAGTCTCTATATGCACACGTCATGCCTAGGTATCTGTTGAAGTGTGGAAGACACTCTGTGGCCAGTTCATCACGTATCGGTATTTGTATCCGTGTAGTTATATGCAGGTAAGGTCCCAGAAAATGTAAAGTAAACACAAACATGGTTAATAGGTGTATAATCATTAGGACAGCAAACAAAATGTCTTTGGGGTTGCTTTGTATTGTTATACAGTCTTGTCGGGTGATTCAGGCTCTTTGGTATATCAGCTACAAGATGTCAATCAGACTTGATATCCTTTACCGGTTTGGAAAATGTGAGGTGGACCCAGGACGACCTCTCTGCAAACTTTACTGCAGTAGGCGTTGCCAACAGTACCCGGTACAGACCTTCACAATTTCCACTTGGCAATAATGTTCTTTGGATAACAGTGACATACACACAGGATACTGGTGTCAGCTATGTGTCCGTCTTCGTTTGCTCTTTATCTGTAAAAGACTGTAACTGAAGAACAGTGTTATTGGTTAACAATCCTCTCATGTCACCTGCTAATGAGTCATCGACCACCGGCTCTGCAGGCATGACAGCTTTCCACTCTGGCACATGATATGCCATTCCACATACTACTTCGAAGTGGGTGCAGCACTTTACATTTGGAACTGTTGTCATGCTCAGCAATGCTAGAGGTAGACAGCACATGTAACTCGTCTGGATGTCACCCACCAACCTCCTCTACTTATTTCTCGGGATCCCATTTTACGGCGCCAGCAGTCATGCTGACTGTGGGTTGTACATGCAATTTACATTCATGTTAATACAAACTAATCCCCCAGGTTGCGTGATTGTCTGCTTCACTACATGTGTTCTATTGTCACTGTAGCTTCTTTACAGCATGCCAGATCTAGGGATACTTTATTTAACTGGCACCTTTGCCACTGCTGCTGCATCCGGATTCATGGTTGGGAATGCTTCTACCCATTTTGATTATATATATGTGTAATCACTAAACAGTATTTGTTCCCTTCACATTTATTCAGATGTATGAACTCCATACAAATAATACGGAACGGTTATGGTGGTGTGGGTAAACTCACTCCCTTCGGTTTAAATGCTCCCTGTGCATGATATCTACTGCAAATGTGACACGCTGCTCATGATGTTTGTATGTGGTTCGTAATTCCGTATGTTAGGGGTATTCTGTTAACCAAATGTACCATCCCCTCTCTTGAGACATGTCTCTACCCATGGCTCCACAAAGCCGCATATCTGAATACATTAGACGTTAATATTGGCTTTATCACTGTGGATATGTGCAGTCCGTATTCAAGGATTGCTCTTCGTCATACCCACATCGGCTTTTCTGCTTTCGTAGTTGATGTTTGCATTGTTTGTAAAATTTCTACTTCTAAACTGTCTGAGGTTTGTCATTCCTCATTCACACAAACACTTTCCAACTGTGAGGCTGCTTGTTTTGCAGATGCATGAGCTCATGCCTTACCTTTCCTACTGTTATCCTGTTGCTTTCTATGACCTGCACATTTACAATTACCTACTTTAGTGGGTAACTGAATGGAGTCTAATGCATTCAGGATCAATTGCGCATGATTAATCGGTTTACCGGTGGATGTTATCATTCCCCTATTCTTCCACAGCTGCTCATAAACATGCACTGTACAGACAACATACTGACTATCGGGACATATGTCCACACATCAGTTTTCCGCTACAGTACAAGCACGTCTTAAAGCTATCTATTCTGCTGCTTGCGCAGACACGTTATGCTGCAGGGTTTGGCCGTCTACAATCTCATTATCAATAACTACTGCATAACCTACTTGATTCGTTCCTGTAGGGCTCTGTCTACATGATCCGTACACATTAACTGTCACCTCTGCATCATCTAAGGGTATATCAGTGATATCATGTCTGTGTGTAGTTATTTAATCCATTTCGTATAGGCAACTGTGTGGTGTGCCATACACAGGTGTCGGATGTGACGTTGATAGGTTTCATGTTGTACAACGTTCAATCACCATATGAGGTTGACTCATTGGTAGGGTCAAACGAGACAGATGTCTAGCACGGGTCAGGAATGCTATCTTCTCTTGCAGCAGACTGATCGCAACTGCATGAGACATTCTCACAGTGAGAGGGTGGTCTAGTAACATTAAGGCCGGGGCCTGTACTGCCATGGGTGCTACGACAACTGCCTGTACACAATGTGGCACTGACCATGCCACAGTGTCCAACTGCAATGAGTAGTAAGCTATGTAGCGTTGCTGACTTCCATGCTGTTGCATCGAGACTGACATCATATATCTCCGCTTACAATCTACAGTCTGACAACATGTGTTATGATTATTCAGGAGACCTACTACAGATGTTGAAGCTATCAATCGTTCTAGTCTGCAGAAAGCTGTTTCTGCTACTGTAATCCAGTGTAGTATGTGTTGTGCTGCCATAGGTGTATTAAAGATTAAGGCAGACAATACAGCGGATTCCAAAGCATTGTTTGGTAACCAGCTTTGACAAATGTTAGTCGGCCCAGACAGGACTTCATTCCCTTCTTGTTAGTTGGCTTGGGTGCTTATGAAATTGCTACCTTCCTATCGTCATGTGATGTTCTACCCTACTTGGATACCACATATCCCAGGTACTTGACCTGTATTCTCTGTAGTTGCAATTTATGCTTGCTTACTTTATGTCCCTGTTCTGCTGAATATCTCCATAATGCTATTGTATCTTCCATACATTGCTGCTGGGTAGGGGCCGCAAGCAGAATATCATCCACATGAAGTAGAACTTGACTGGCCCCGGTGGAGTTAACACCGGAATGTAGCTAGCCATCCCCTGTGGGAATATCGTTGTACTTTCACAGTATCCCCGCGATAGCCGGGTATGGCTGTATCTGTTACCCTGAATGTACATGCAAAGCAATACGGACTATCTGGATGTATAGGTATTGCAAAGGAAGCATAGCTTATATGTACCATGGTAAGATACTTCTGTGGCGTGTTCATAGCATTGAATATAGTGTGTGGGTCTGGCACCATCGCTACCCTAAGTATTATTACATGATTTACAGCTTGTACATACTGTACCATCCGCCATTCCCCCTTTGTTTTCCGATCAGAAGATACAGGGGTATTGCATGGTGAATAGCGATTACTTTGTAGATGGGGAATTCCCTCTGTGACTTTACAGATATCTTCTGGTGTCCACGGTCTATACACTACGGGGTTGGGTCCTGGCCTTCCTGTCCTGCATGAGGGTTCGGTACTTCAATTAATTGACAGATATCCTCACTCTGTTCTAGTGACTGTCTTCTTACTCGGGTGTCCCTAGGTATGTTACGAGTTTGGGATGTGGTTTCAATAGCTTCTGTTACATTTGGTCGTTGTGCTACCTCTGTTGCCACAGGATAACGTGTGGGGACTAGCCTGCCCTCCCGCTTCATATCCTGGATGTGGTATCGGAGGTGTTAGGGGGTTGTGGGGGGGGGGGCTATCGGTACTACTGTATTATGATCTTCTCTGTGTACGTATGATGCTTTGCCATTTGTAGTGTTCTGTTCCCTTCAGTTCACTACCTCAATCCACCTATGTGCATGACGGATACCCAATTGTCGTTTTGTCGCCTGCACATCTTAGGGCTGCCACCTTTTCAGATGCACAGTGTGGGACATTAGTGTTTGGAACGTGTAATTTTCCAGGAAGAAGCATACCCACGGCCAGTACATAGGACAGGATTTCACTTTTTGCCAGGAGAGCGACCAATTGTTGGAGCATTTCAGTTGCTTATTCTGTTTATTATGATATTTTGTTGTTCCAGATACAAAATTACTGTTTTATGCTACCATTTTGAAAGATATCTGGGAAATGTTTTTCCTGAGATATCAGGACATTTGCCATTTGTTCGGTTTGTTTGCAGGACACAACTGGCCAAAGAGGGACTGTCCCTCTCAGGGTGGGACAGGTGTTTACCCTAGGACATGTGCATCACATTTTCAGGGATTACAATGTTTCAGTAACGATATTTTGTGTGATATACCATCAATGTCATATTTATTACCCCATTTTGCTGCATAACTCACAGTATGTGCTCTCTGCGATTGCATATACCTCACGTCACCCGTCAAACGCGGATCACATGATCTGTTTCTTCAATAATCTCCCATATCCTCTACACGACTGCTACGTACCCTTCTCTCATACCATGTGGTGTCTCCTTCCCTGTATCCACTGTGTTGTCTACAATCACTATTTACTCTGCTGTGTGTTTCCCTGACCTATGTTCAGATTTAACAGTATTTGGATAGGTCTTCAACCCGCTATCACAACTGTTAACAGAAACACAATGTAGTCTGGTCCCTGATCTACAATAGAGACAAAGAGGCAAACACTCCTTACCTGGGCCTCCTGTTTAAGGCTGCACGATTTCTTCTTGGGATCCAGTTTTCCGCTTTTCAGCCACAGATCAGACAGTAAACAGCCTCTTTACACACAACAATTCAGTCGGAGGTCTTTTCATTCAAGAAGAACCATTTATGCAAATTCTCCTGCGTAGATGTCTAACCAGCCATGCACTCTGACCTGTAGCTTACCAAGGGAATTCGGATTACAAGGATCACAATGTCAAATAAGTTGTTAAAACCAGACTGTAGTTATCAGTAGGCTTTTCTAAGTGACAGCCAATAACACAGGAGGCTCGGGTTCGGAAAGTTTTAGTAGTGTACACAGGCAGGCTAAATAATATACAGTCCAAGTATGAGAGTTTTGTCTGACTCTATACAGTAAGCAGTTTCTTTATATAGTGTTTACAATCAGCTTTTGCCCACCTTACTGACATGGTCGGTCACAGGGCATTTCCATCACTATGGTCCACAATAGTCTATACATACGTGGGTGCTGGGGTCGTGCTTTTAATATGTTTTCCCATGAGAATAACACAGCCTTGCAAGGCACCTTGTAAATTACAGTGTCCTTCTGTGATTGTAGCTGTTTAAAGGACCCTAGACTGTTCCGATACAGTGGACAGTTAATTTCTTAATACGTTGCTTTGTCTCTCTGGTAAGGAGTTGTACTGTTATCTTCGATTGAGCTCACAAGGCCATCCTCCTCAGGGGAAGGAGTGATGTTATGCATGTACATACATTTATTGTTCTGTAACCCAGCAAATAAGTGATGCTGACAGACATAAGCCTGCTGTACTGCTTACTGCCAGGTTCAGAATTCCATCACACTACAGCTTAGCTTCACCAATTACATGCAGGCTTAGTTCTACTGCCATATTGTACGGTACAATTCAATGCATTATATAGTATTTCGAGTCTAAACTGGCACTTCATATGTGTTTCTATATATATTTTTCGAACAACAGCCATCCGCCATATGCATGTTGTTCCGTCCTTTACCTTGACCGTGTGTATTTGTCCGTCCGCAACGCTACTCTCCACATGTGATGTCCCACCTTCCCTTCTTTGCCTGTAGCACCCTGTTAGGACGTCCTGTTTGGTAGGCACGTGTTCCGCTATATGTGATCGACTTCACTGCATAGCTAATCATCGATGCGGTGGTCCAACAACCCAACTTGTCCACATGTGTACAGTTATGTGCACCGTGTCGTATGCAAACCTATATGGTTTGGACGGGTACATACCACATGCGGGATGTACACATTCTGCAGACACATTCACATGCAGCCATTTACATATCTGTACCTGAGGTGGGTTGGTGACATGTGGGGTACGTATTTGCCCGTGTGGCATTGCCTAACACAAACATCTTACCACATTTCAGGTATGCACATTGTGTGTGGGTGTATAGCTGCACACGGATGCTGGCAGGTTAGGGTGCAAAGGTGTACATGGGTGGGACTGACATGTACAATGAGGCTATTGTGTATTACATCTGAATGCATGGGTTCTGCTTCTGGATATTACACTTCAACATACGCCATCCAGTGTATGCAACAGAGACGTTGCTGGGTGTGGGATATGTTGCTATGCACATGTTTGCCTGTGTTTGAGGTATCTTGCTTCCTTACTGTTGTGATGTCAACACAGCTACCCGGCTATGTACTCTCACTACTGCTTGTGGCCATTATGGTTGGCACCTTTTCCAATGCCCATAGTGGGGCATGTTATGTGGAAACTTCTGAATTTGCAGGACTACACATACCCACGGCTAGTGCAGTTGACAGAACTTCACTTGTTTGCCATACTTTAAGCTTATTCTGTAAGCATTTGGGTTCCTTATTCATTTTCTTATGCCATGTCTGTGTTTCATATCGTAAGTATATGTTTTATGCTACTATTACATGTATATTGCGGGAATTTTCTTGGCAGGGGATCGGAGGTCATTTTCCATTTTTCCGATTGTTGCAGGGACACAACTGTCCAATCAGGGACTATCCATGGCACATTGGGACAGCAGGTAACCCTGGTGACCATGCCCATGTCGCTACTGGGGTTGCCACCTTTTCCAGTTTCCAATCTGGGATATTTCCGGGACTCACATCTGACTTTACAGGCCGACACATACACACGGTCACTATATAGCATAGAACTTCACTTGTTTGCCTAAATGAAAGCTTATTGTTGTGGCAATTTGCTTGCTTATTCTGTTTCTTGTGTCATTTAGGTATTTCTGTTACAGAAATAACCAATTCATGCTACCATTACATTAAATACGGGATATCATTGTGTCCTACAATCTTAGCACATCTGCCATTTTTAATACGTTTTTTCAGGACACATCTGGCCATAGAGAGACTGCCCTAACCAAAGTGGGACAGGTGGTGACCTTAGTCGCTGCTCCTATGTCGGTGTGGCGCGCTGACATGCTGCTGTACACCTTCTCTGAGTGTAAGCACTGACGGTGCATTGCGGGACAAACGCGGTCTTATGCGTATCCTTTGCTCCTTGGACGGGTACACTTATGCCTTCGTGGCTTGTATTTGCTTCTCCGTTAATTTGGGACGGGTACTATGTTGCATACTCTACGTGCGTTTCATTCTGCACAGGACCTGGCTGCTGCCATTACTATTATGGGCGGACCGTGGCTGTCAGCACATTAGGTTGCTCACCTCATGCCGGCTTAGACACGCCTCCAGATGCATCCTACCTGGGCTCGCTCACGTACACTATGCACGTGTCTGTGGTTCCGGTGCACTCTCATTAATATGTATATGGCGCTACTGCGCCGGCTATTCACTGCACCGCCGGCGCAAGCCTTACGCCGGCCTTGCGCCGAGCTTCATGAATCCCGGGGACTTTGTTGCGTGTGCACACCCTTAAACTAATACTTTGTTGAAGCACCTTTTGATTTAATTACAACATTCGGTCTTCTTCGGTAGGAGTCTATTAGTATGGCACATCTTGAAATGGCAATATTTGTCCACTCTTCCTTGCAAAAGTGCTCCAAATCTATCAGATTGCAAGGGCATCTCTTGCGCACAACCTTCTTCAGGTCACCCCACAGATTTTCTATTGGATTTAGGTCTGAAGTCTGGCTGGGCCATTCCAAAACTTTAATTTTCTTCTGGTGAAACCATTGTTTTGTTGATTTGGATGTATGCTTGGGGTCATTGTGGTGTTGAAAGGTGAAATGCCTCTTCATCTTTCTAGCAGATACAGAAACCAACAAAACGGCTCAGGGTAGGGAAAGGTGCAAAATCAGCAGAACTATAGAACAAACAAAATGCACCAGTCTTGTATTAACGAACTTGTATTTATTTACAGAATAAAATAGAAAAACAAAATACGTAAGTGCTTTCACGATAATTCCTATCTCTTCATCAGACAACTAAACAGCTAAAAGTTACAGTTCATGTAGCATTTCAAACTTGTCAGCTGATATGAACAAACCAATAACAAAAGATCCAAATCTTAAAGATCCACAACAACAATGAAAAACATATAAGAAAATTAATTGGAAATGTCATCAAAAATCTTCATGTATAAAAGAATATAACCATTAAAAAGTCTTCATGGATACATATATAATAAAAAGTATATTAAAAAAGTGTGATAAAAAAGTATGAACTGCATAAAGTAAGAGACTTCTAAAAAGTATAAAAAGTAAGAATTTAGAAACTTGTAAAATGTGTATTGAATATATTTAGCTTAAAAATGCTTGAGTCGACGTGACTTTAAAAAAGGCTTCAGGGATGTAGTGCCATTCAGCCCTGGGGGTCTTTCAGCATTGAGTACAAGTATCCATTTCTGCTTTGCACTCTCAGTATAGTTTTCAATGTCACCTCCTCTGATGTTGGCATGTATAACCCGAATAGCTAAAAAAATCTAAAAGTATGTGTATGGTCCATCTGTTTAACATGGTTCGCCAGGGCATTAGTCTCTTTTTGATTAATGATGTCCCTCCTGTGCTCAAGGATCCTGTCCTTCAGCATCCTGTTTGTTTAGCCTATGTAGTATGCATAGTATACTTGGCAGAATGAAAAATAAACCACATTAGTTGTGCGGCAATCAACATAACTAGGGCATCTGATTGTAAAATGCCATGTTGGGTGTACATATACCGTGCTGGTGTGGATATACTGACATGCTGTGCAGCGTCTACAACGAAAAGAGCCAGTACGTGTGGATGGGGTAGATCTAATTACAGTCATTTTATTACAAAGATGTTTTTTCAGAGATTGGTTATTCCTAAAAGAGAACATAGGGGCATTCCCAACTTTGTCTATGAGTCCTGATACTTCCTGTAATATCCTCCAATGTCTTTTAATAATAGATGTGAATTCATTAATATCGCTAGAGTACTGGAGAACAACTCTAAAATTGTCTTTGGTGGGAGCAGATTCATTAGACTGTACTGTGTTACTAAAATATGGTCTACACCTATTGTCCGTCTGTAGCCATGCTTCATCAATGGTAGCATCAATCTCTGTCAAGGAGTAACCCCTTGCTAAAAACTCTTGTTTGACAGCGTAAAGGGCCTCCTTTGCTGCTCCATCATCATTATGGAGCCTAAGCACCTTATATATCTGTCCCTTCAACACATTTCAGCTGACAAGGTTGAAATGCTACATGAACTGTAACTTCTAGTTGTTTAGTTGTCTGATGAAGCAATAGGTATTATCGTGAAAGCGCTTACGTTTTTTGTTTTTCTATTTTATTCTATAAATAAATACAAGTTTGTTAGTGCAAGACTGGTGCTTTTTATTTGTTCTATCTTTCTAGCAGATGCCTGAAGGTTTTGGGCTAAAAGTGACTGGTATTTGGAACTGTTCATGATTCCCTCCACCTTGACTAAAGCCCCAGTTTCAGCTGAAGAAAAGCAACCCCAAAGCATGATACTGCCACCACCATGCTTCACCATGGGGATGGTGTTCTTTTGGTGATGCGAAGTGTTGCTTTTGCGCCAAATGTACCTTTTGGAATTGTGGTCAAAACCTTGGTCTCACCAGACCATAACACATTTTCCCACATGCTTTTGGAAGACTTGATGTATTGTTTTGCAAATTTTAGCTGGGCCTGGATGTTTTTCTGTGTAAGAAAAGGCTTCCATCTTGCAACCCATAGTGCAGACATATGGAGAATATGGGAGATTGTAGTCACATGTAATTCACAACCAGTACTTGCCAGAAATACCTGCAGCTCCTTCAGTGTTGCTGTAGGTCTCTTGGCAGCCTTCCTGAGTAGTTTTCTTCTGGTCTTTTCATCAATTTTAGAGGGACGTCCAGTTCTTTGCAACATCACTGTTGTCACACATTTTATCCACTTTTTGATGACTGTCTTCACTGTGTTCCATGGTATATCCAATGCTGTGGAATTTTTTTGTACCCTTCTCCTGACTGATAACTTTCAACAATGAGATCCCGTTGATGTTTTGTAAGCTCTCTGCAAACCATGGCTTTTGCTGTAGCAGGCAACTGAGTAAATGTCAGGAAAATCCTACTAGGACAGCTGGACTTTATTTGGGGTTAATCAGAGTCTCTTTAATTGATTGCAGGTGTGTACCCAAGAAGACTGAATGTTCTTCTTTCAGCTTTTCCTGGTTTGGGGTCACCACAGCGGAACTCCGGTCGGTCCGCTAATGATTGGCAGTAGATTTTTACGGTGCCGAAGTGCCAGCCCAACGCCCAACCTTCAACGAAGGCTATGCCATTGACGCATGTCTTTCGAACACCACTCGACTGTGGGGAAGACATGCAGACTCCACACAGAAGGCGCTCCAGCCGAGAATTGAACGGGAGAACCTCTTGCTGTGAGGCAACAATGCTACCACTGCACCACCGTGGCTTACCCAAGAAGACTGAATGCTGGAATTAAATCAAAACTGGATCCTACCCAGTTCGGCTTTGTTAAGGGCAGATCCTGCCTCTTAAACCTGGTCGATGTCTTTGAAACAGTCACCAAGGCCATTGACAAGGGGAAGGTGGTCCACACAGCCTACCTGGACCTCGCAAAAGCCTTCGATACAATACCCCACTCGGGCATTATAGATAAGCTCACCAGCTTAAATATAAACCCCTATGTCACTAGATGGGTTGCAAACTGGCTCAAGGACAGAACCCACATGGTTAGAATAGCTGGAGCCATGTCAGATTCCAAACCAGTTACAAGTGGCATCCCACAAGGCTCAGTCTTGGGACCTCTCTTGTTCGGTATATATTTCTCGGAGGTACAGGCCAACATGGAAGGACTGTGGCTGACCAAGTTAGCAGATGACTGCAAACTGGGCGCCATAATAGACTCTCCAGCTGACACAAGCATCCTCCAAAAGGGCCTCATAGAAACAGACAACTGGTGCCAAAGCCATGGCCTCAAGCTAAACGCCAAAAACTGTATAGTCATCCCCTTTGGCAAAAACAAAGTGCCCACAAATTACCACATAGGTGGTAATCCATTAAGTACAGAAGAAGTAATTAGGGACCTGGGGACCCAAGTTGATAGTAATCTCTCATTTGACAACCACGTGACCAAAGTGGTTAGAAAAACATTTTATATAGCCCACCTAATCATGAAGGGATTCACATCTAGATCAGGGGAGGTCATCGTGCCTCTTTACTCATCCCTCATCAGGCCCATAATTGAGTACAATGCCCCTTTTGGGATGTACCTTACCAGACACCTGCAGCAACTGGAAAGACCCCAAAAGTACCTCACCAAGAGGATCAAAGGGCTCAAACAGATGCCATATACTGCCCGGTTAAAGAAACTCCAGCTCTACTCAGTGGCATACCACCTGCTCAGAGGCGATCTGTGCCTGACTTATAAAGCCATGTCCAACTCGGAATTAATGGACATGCTGCACCTCAGAAAATCCAAATCCCATTGAGCTACGCGCTCGAGAGAGTTGAACCTCAGCACTGAAATAAATAGGACATGCTGGAGGGACAGATTCATAACTCAGAGGCTCCCTTCACTCTGGAATAAAATCCCAGTCCAGGTTAGGCAGAGTCCCTCATTGACTCTCTTCAAGAGGAATCTTGATGAGTGGATGGGAGATCGTAGGTTTACCCTGGGTATCACTTCTGTGTCACTGTTAGACAGAGGCACAGTATACTAACCTCGAAAAAGGGCATAGCAAAATTAATTTAAAATGGGTGGCGAAAGCCATACACACTCTGGCTAGGCTTATAAATGCCCTAGGGCAGATAGCCTAGTATGAACCTATGAACCTATGAACCTAAAAGGTGTTACATCAAATTATTAGTTTAAGGGTGTGCACACGTATGTAACCAGTGTATTGTACTTTTTTTATTTTTTATATTTTTCCCCCTAACAGATTTGTTTGTTTTTCAATTGAATTGTACAGGTTATAGGTCACATTAAAGGTGGGAAAAGTTTTTAAATTATTTATTGTGGTCTCATTTTTTTATATCACAAAAACCTGGCATTTTAACAGGACTGTGTAAACTTTTGATATCCACTGCATTTGTTTATTGTATTTGTTAATTGGGACTATTCTAATGGGCCATCCCATTTTCAATGGAGCTTTAAGAAGAAAACCTCAGACATAACAAATGAAAGATCTTGCAATAAAAACATTACATTTCTAGTACAACGGTCACAACAAGGTTATATATGCTAGATTAATGTATGTATAAAGTATTATTAAAAACATAAAGACACACATTCCTGCAAATTAAATATTAATAAGACAAGCATCATGTATAAAATCATCTTAGCAGTTTAGTTGTCTTGGAGCTGGGAAATGAGGCTACATCTGAGAAATAAATAATTTTCAAGCTTCATAATCAAGCAAACACTTTGCACTAATGTGCAAATGTATTACTGTTATTAAAATGTATTATTATTATTATTAGCCATTATTAGTATCCTTATAGGAAGCTGGATCAGAAAGGGCAAAATAAGAGATATCACTGTGAAAGGCATATAGAATGTTACTTAGAATGTCTTCTGAATGTCAGAAGGATATCACTCTTTTAGGGGATGTCACAATTAAAGATCCAGTTACTGAGTAGAATTTTTAGAGAAATCTTAAATTTTTGCTCTTGGGAATAGGCCCAGCTATAACCATAGCATATATGGAGTTGGCAGGCTTATTTTCAGGTTTTAGAACTTCAGCTAGTCTCTCAGCAGAAGATCTGAGGAAGTTTTGTTAGAGTTGATGCAAGTTTGTGAAGTTGATAAGTGGTATGAAATTGATTGTGATGGAGGATAATCATAAAACAGTGTGAAAATGATAAGTGAAGTGGTGAGGTAACTAAAAGGGTATTTGTAGAGAAGAGAGTGGTAAAAATTGAGGTAGACATAATGATTCTAAACTTGTTGACTGAATGAGAAGAAAGACTTCATAAACAGTTATGAGAAGTGAGGGGGAATAAATATTAACAGTATGTTTGATAGTGTAGTATGATCATATAAGTAAGCAAATAAGTCAATTTATTAGCCAGGTATCAATCTTAAGGCTTAAGGAAAAGAGCTATATACTGTGTTGACACGGATTGTAACCAGTTGTTACAAGTACTTAGTCATTTAAATGTCTTCTTAAAAATGCCTTCTCTGTGCTTGGTCTGTTATATACTCCTGTGTTGGGATCTGTCTCTAGTCTTTAAAGTTGTGAAAGATCTGACCCTTGTTAACCTCCTATTCTTTTGCAGAACAAATGGTTCCACACATACCGTTGCATACAGTTAAAGAAAATAAATCGTCAGCAACATATAAATAAGACACACTGGCATGATAAATTCATATCCCAAAATTTCTGCCCACCACTGAAACAAACTTCCACTCCATGTCAAGAAGAGTAACAAACTTGCCACCTTCAAAGTGAACCTAGATAATTGGATGGGCAGACTCAGATTCTACCCTATTCAATTTGTTGTTCTCCTTGAGACTGGAGGGAACTTTTGAATATTCATTTATTTATTGATGTTTGATTTCCAGGAAAGTCCGACTGGGTAGAAGCCCAGTTTCAGCAGAGGCCTAAGGAAAAAAGCTCCAAAGTATTACAAAAACATTTTAAGAACAATAATTTTGCAATCTTCAAAAATAATACAAAACATCTACAATTTAAAAAATTATACCAAATTAGACATAATGTGAAAACATTAGTTAAGAAGAGATATAACATATATGACAGTGATTTATTATGTAGAGAAATGTTAGTCAGTTTATAGAGGCATTAAAGGTAAGTTAGTATAATACAAACAGGAACTGCAATATGAAATTAGAGAAAAAAACAAGGTTATGGCATATTTAGAAAGCGAGTCATGGGAGAGAAATTGACTGAATTAAAGAAATGAGTGAAGAAAGGGGAGTAAAGAGGTGTAAGGTATAAATAGGTACATGTTCATACGGGTTCACTACTAAATATCAAAACTCCACAATCCCGAGACTCTGAATACCGACGACCAGAATCTCGAGATTGCGGAAACTCGAAAATAGTGAATAGAATGGAAGTACAGTGTGTAACGGGAACTTTGCCATTCACTCCATTGTAATGCAACCTTGGAGTTGGTATATTTAAGTTGCAGGGGGTGTGTGGGGTGCAGGGTGGGCTTGCCCCCCTGCATAAATGTTAGTATAGTTGGTTTTGTGTTTTATTTTTTTTTTCTTTAGTTCGAGATTTCGCAATCTCGAGATTCTGGTCCTCTGTTTTCAAAGTCTCTGGATTATGGAATTACGATATTTAGTAATGAACCCATTCATACTTAGGTATATAGTTTATCATGGGCTTGACTAAGAAGACAGCCAGATTTTAGCTAGGACGTTTTTCAGAATGTTTTTAAAGGACCGGAGGGAAGGTATTAGCCTAATGGATACAGGTAAGGAGTTTCAGACCTTAGCAACATGGTATGAGTACAGACCATGCCCAGCAGATCTGATAGGTTTGTGGAGACAGAGGAGTTTTTGGTTATTGGATCATAATGACCAATTGGGAACATAGCTGTGTAGAATAGTATTTAGTGCTGGACAATCAGATGGAGATTGGATAATTTTATAGGTGGTAAGAAGCTGCGTATATGTTAATTGATGGGACAGCTCTTACCAATTTAGGTTTTTTAGTGCTATACAGTGGTGGGCTCTGGAAGGGGTATTTGCTGCAAATTTACTTGCTATATGGTTTATATTGTATGGAATACAGTTTATTGGCTAGACGTTGACTGTCTAGAACTTATTTATGAACCCATGACTCTATAAGTATGATTCCTACCCATTACCTCATGTACAGGACATTATTTAAAAGATCGGTTCTAATGGACATATTTTAACTCTGATATTTTGAGTCCAAACTGGTCACATCTACTAAAGACAATCACAAGGCTTTCTTCGCATATGTCTGAAAATTCAAGGGAAACACCCAGATCTGCTCAGAACTGGTGGTCAAGGACACCGCATACACAAACGCTGTTGATATAGCCAACCTGCTGGTAGACAGGTGCAGTGGAAACTTCACCCCTCTTCCCCCCCATTGGTAAATCAGGACATCCACATCACCTGCCCCTCTCCCCTTATCTGTTGGGAGCAAGTCATCAATGCCCTCTCAAAGGCAAAAAATACAGCCTCCATGGGACCAGATAATATCCCAGGCTGCATCCTACATGAACTTAGGCCGGAAGTTGCAGCACCATTAGGCACCCTATTCAACCAAACCTGAGTACTGGCTTCATCCCAGCTGAGTGGAGGACAGCCACTGTCATCTCTTTGCACAAAGGTGGAGTGTCCACCGATCCAGGAAATTATAGACCCATCAGCCTAACTAGCCTGATCTGCAAGGCCATGGAGTGGATTATCATGGACCTCATTAACAAGGACATTAGCAACCTCCAAACACTTGATCCCACACAGTTTGGTTTTGTCAAGCAGAAGTCATGCCTGCTAAATTTGGTCGACTTCTTTAAGACAGTCTCCAAAGTCATGGATGAGGGGAAGATGGTGCACACCACCTACCTTGACCTGGCTAAAGCCTTCAGTACTATTCCCCACTCAGGCATAATAAATAAAGTCTCTCAACTAGGTGTCACTCCATATGTTACCAGATGGGTAGCAAACTGGCTGACTGATAGAACCCACCTAGTCAAAATAGGGTAAGCCACTTCAAGCAGTCGACCCATAATGAGTAGTGTTCCCCAGGGATCAGTCTTGGGGCCCTTGTTGTTTGGGATATACTTTTCTGAGGTGCAGGCCAAAACCAATGGGCTATGGCTGACCAAGTTTGCAGATGACTCTAAGCTGGGCTCTGTCATCAGTTCCCCTAGTGATGTGGACATCCTTCAAGAGGTTCTCACCCTAACATATAACTGGTGCCAGAAACATGGCCTCATTCTGAATGCCAAAAAATGCATCATCATCCCCTTTGGGGAGAGTGACATCCCCACAAATTATCACATTTATAAAAAGGTTGTGAGGGACTTGTGCACCTAGGTTGATAGCAAACTGACTTTTGACCACCATATTGCCTCTGTTGTACAGAAAGCTTTCTACATGGCCCACCTCATTAGTAAGGGTATCTCATCCAGGGACAAGGTGGTCATAACATCCCTGTATTCTTCCCTTATAAGACCCATTACTGAGTACAATGCACCATTCGTATGTACCTAACCAAGCACATGCAGCAGCTGGAGAGACCACAGAGGTTCCTCACCAGGAGAATCCAAGGCCTCAAACATCTACCTTACACAGATAGGCTAAAGGCCCTGTCCCTCTATTCAGTCTCCTACAGACTCCTCAGATGTGACCTCTGTCTGGCATACAAAGCAATCTCAGACCCCACCTTCATGGGACTACTGCATATCAGCAAGTCTAGCTCCACTCGAGTAACCCGCATGTGCGACCTCAACCTGGTCTGTGACATCAGTAGGACTTGTTGGCAGGCAAATTTTTGTCCCAGAGATTCCCCCTTTTGTGGAATAGACTCCTGCTCCACATCACATACAGTACCTCATTAATGCTTTTTAAGCACAACCTGGATAACTGGATGGGAAACAGAAAATGCACCTCTGGGATTCCACCCATGACTTTGCTAGACAGGGTCATTGAGTGCTGACTTGGAACATGAGCTAAATTCTTGGCTAGGCTTGTAAGGGCCTCAGGGCCAATAGCCTAGCAACTTCCTATGATCCTATGATATATTTGCATATTCCATTGGAGGGTGAATACAAGAAGTCTGTTTTCATCACTCCAAGGGTATCTTGTCAATTCACTGTCCAACCATTTGATATTCATGGAGCCCCAGATATAATTTTGTATGTCATCTTATTTATGGTCATTAGTTCTATGACCTCTGACTATGAAATTTGTCTGGAGGTGAGATGATCCTAGACAAATATTGAGAACTCACCACAGCTACCATCAGACTTGAAGACATAGTTGGTGTAAATCCCAGATAAAGAGGAAGTGCTTTCCTTACATTTAAACCAAGTCCAATTAATTACACAGACATGGCTATGTTCAGATGCAGGAGAGCCTCACAATCAAGCAATTTGTTGTTGAGGCTTCTAGCACTGAAAAGGTTCATTTTAATGTTGTCCAAATTAGGGCTTGATGAACTTGCTATGTTGGAATGTCCACTAGCTAAACTCTGCCTAATAAGACACTATGGAATCAACAAAGTCTTTACCCAGTATGTGGGAGCCTTTGAGTGGGGGGGTAGGGCATCCCTATGGATTCCACCCATGACCTTGCTAGACAGGGTCATTGAGTGCTGACTTGGAACATGGGCTAAATTCTTGGCTAGGCTTGTAAGGGCCTCAGGGCCAATAGCCTAGTAACTTCCTATGATCCTATGATATATTTGCATATTCCACTGGAGGGTGAATACAAGAAGTCTGTTTTCACCACTCCAAGGGTATCTTGTCAATTCACTGTCCAACCATTTGATATTCATGGAGCCCCAGATATAATTTCGTATGTCATCTTATTTATGGTCATTAGTTCTATGACCTCTGACTATGAAATTTGTCTGGAGGTGAGATGATCCTAGACAAATATTGAGAACTCACCACAGCTACCATCAGACTTGAAGACATAGTTGGTGTAAATCCCAGATAAAGAGGAAGTGCTTTCCTTACGTTTAAACCAAGTCCAATTAATTACACAGACGTGGCTATGTTCAGATGCAGGAGAGCCTCACAATCAAGCAATTTGTTGTTGAGGCTTCTAGCACTGAAAAGGTTCATTTTAATGTTGTCCAAATTAGGGCTTGATGAACTTGCTATGTTGGAATGTCCACTAGCTAAACTCTGCCTAATAAGACACTATGGAATCAACAAAGTCTTTACCTAGTATGTGGGAGCCTTTGAGTGGGGGGTAGGGCATCCCTTCCAAGACAATATGGGCTACCAATCATCTCATCTCATGCTGACACACAGTAGAGCTCGGAGAGTGACAGCAGCTATTCAGCAAATACATTTTTCTTTGCTCCTCAGTGTCATTCTTGGTGAAAGAAAAATTCCACTCAGGACCAGAGCCTTGCTCACATTTGGTACATGCATGGAATGTTCTGGACAACTTTCTCTGCATGTCCCCCAGAGTTTTGAATCCTAGTTTATTTATTCCATTATTGACCACCATCATATCATAGTCACATTGCCATGAGAAAGGGTCTTTAGGGCCCTTTTAATGTTAAAGATCCTGACACCTGAGACACAACTGACTGTGACCCTATTCTTGTCTAGCCTTGTGAGTGATGAATCTGTATGCCTAATGACTGAGTCACCAAACACTAAGACATTTTTGTTACTAAAGGGTTTAGGAGCATCCTCTGAATAGGAGAACATGGATCACAAACTGCACATCGTATCGGGGCTAGCCACTCAACTGTGTAAGAACTGGCTCTAGGTGATTGTGTCACATTGATTATGTATTTATTTGTTTATTTATTTAAATGTGTTTATCAGGGTAGAACACTGATCAAATAATGACCAATTACAGGCACAGTCTGGGTTACATCATAATTTAACAAAAGAATGTACAGTATACAGATAACAATGGTTTACATTTATAAGTGTAGACAGTCTGACAAACAATGTATACATAGATGATCTAACAAAGCAAATATATTTACAGTTACATAATTGGAATGGAAAACGAGATATGAGTGGTAGTTGTTAGGTTAGGAAAGCAAACAGAGACCAATAAGTTGAAAGAGGGAATTAGGTTTTAAGGGTAGTGGGTTTAGAGCAGTAGTGCTGTGGGAAGCTGAATATCACAGTTTTGGGGCAAGTATTGTACAGTTTGAGAAAAGGGGTTTATAAGGAGGGACTAGATCTGAAATGACTTCTTAGATTATAGGTTTGAGTGGCAGTAAGAACTTTGGAAGAGAGAGGGGAAGTGATGTCAAGTTTGAGTGTTTTGAAGAGTAAGGAACCAAGAAGAAGATTTAATCTGGTCTGTACTGGAAGCTACTTAACCTTTGAAAGAGTTAAGCGGTGGTGTTCATTTTGTGGTGAGTTAGTTATGAATCAACATATTTTATTGGAGAGTGTCTGAAGGGTGGCAGTGTTTTTCACAGAGGTCAATACAAACAAGAGGAGACCATACTTAAGTTGGGCAAGAAGGATACCTTTTCCTAAAGCAGTCCTTGCTGGTTGTGAGAGGAAATTATATATTTTCTTGGCCCAGGACAGTAGACTATTGATCATGGCTTTCAACGTGTTTTATATACTCATGGAAGTTTAGTGATTGATCTAGCCAGATCCCCAAATATCTGAAGGAGGTTCTGGCTTCAGTGCGACTGTTATCATAGTCAATGATATTAAGGAATTAGGAGGATGCGGATACTCCTTGAATACCAAAGAACATGGACTTTGTTTCTTTTTGGCATTGAGCAGTAAGTTTATTAGAGTTTAGCCAGTGCTGTAGCTGAAGAAGGTCCTTTTGATGTTTATTTTCAACTATATGATGAGATGATGAGAGGGGTCAAACCTATAGATGACCATATCAACTGCATAAAGAAATAATGGTAAATGAGTTAGGTCTAGTGAGAGGTTGTTGATGAAGACTGAGAACAGAAGAGGTGCTAGAATGGGGCTCAGTGGGACTCCAGAGTGAATGAAGGAACTCTTGGAAAAAGTGTGCTCTATCTTTACCTGGAATAAATGATTGGCTACAAAGCCTTTGAAACATGCAGTGGCATGCACTGGGGCTGACCACAATGTCTTGCAGATGGAGAAGTAGAATTGGATATCTGACCATGTCCAGAGCATGGGTGAAGCCAATGAACAGAGCTCCCATAAGCTTTCTTTTATCCATATTAGTTAAGATGTTATCAGTGAAGGTCCAAATCCCAGTCACTGTGTTCTACCAGCCAACAGTCTATGGTGTTTGATGATGAACAGGTAATAGGTAAGTTGGTTGTATAAGTTTTTTCAAGCATTTCACCAAGAATGGGTAGGATGGAGATGGGGCAGACTTGATTGCAAAACAAGGGACTATTTTCTTTCTGACAAGTTGATTCAAAATATTTGGCAAGTATTAGTGGTGAGGTTGCAAATGTGCTTAAGAGGGGAGGTGATGACATTTCTGCAAGGGCAGATATTATCAGGTCCAGATGGTGAGTCCATATGAATCTGTTCAAGTAGGATTAACATTTGGTTAGAGGTAGTTTTTGAGAAGTAAAAAGGTGGAATGACATCAAGGGTTAGGCTGTCTTTGTTGTGTGGCTTTATTGTGGGTAGGTGTGGATGTGAGAAAGCTTGACAATTCTCTGAGGAAGTCCAAAGGTGTAAGATTACCAGATGGGTAGAGTGTATAACATGTAGTGGATAATTTATTTGAGCAGGATATTCTTTTTAGTTTGTTGACTTCCTGTTAGAAATCCTTAGGTGAGTGAAGAAGGGAGGTTTGCTAGATTGTAGGTGTTTGGTTTTGACTCTGTGGATGGCCTGATTGGTTATGTTCCTCAGAATGTTGTACTGGTTGGGAGTGGAACCATCTTGCCACATCTCTTAGGCTTCATTATGCACTTTCATAAGGGATTTAAGCCGTTTGGTGAACCATTCAGTTTGGAGTAGCATTGAAATCACTGAGAAGTGAGTATCCAGAAGAGAGAGTAATAATTCTGTTAGTTTACTGGAAGGAATGTTAGCATCAGAAAAGGAGAGTATGGGGGCCAATCAGAAGGTTTAGGGTAAAGTCACTAAGTATAACTCCAATATATACCAGGGACTTATGCTAATGGTAGGAGGGGGTCTATGCACCCCAATTAATCTTTGTGTGCCTGCCATAAAGCCCAGTACCCCTGGGTCAATAAGCTACTGGCCTGTTGGTGTCCAGTTAGCTAGTTGCTCAGTTGCCTAACTTGGGTTTCCTGGGAAAGGTCTGTTGAGTGAAAGCTGGAAGTAAAACAAATCAACCTGCCAAACATGAACTAAGGATTGCTACACTCAGTAAATGTTCAATGACAGAACACAGCTTGGAACTGGATGACATCATGGCAAGGAGGAGGCTGGACATCTCTGTATTCAGGAGACAAGATGGAAAGGCAGTGCAACAAAGCCACTTGGCTTGGGATCCAGAGTCTACTTGTGTGTGTGTGTGTGGGGGGGGGGCAGATTAGAAATGATGAGGGAAATGTGCTGAGAGAGAAGCTTCAGAAGACAGTGAGGGATGTCATCAAAATTAGGGACAGAGTCATGGTGATCAGACTCCAGAGTAAAGAGAGGGCAGTATTCATAACCTCAGACTATGACTCACAGCAGGGTTGTGATCATGAGGAAAAGAGTGCATTAAGGCAGTTGCAGGACCTACTAGATAAAGCAGGACAACAGGACAACATGAGTTGGTATTGATAATGTGAGACCTGAATGCACATATTGGGACAGAAAGAACAGGATATGTGGATTGCCTAGGTCCACATGGGTGGGGGCAATAGGAATTAAGGAGAGGACATTCTAGACGTCTGTTTGGCAAGTAGTTTGATTGTGGCCAACATATGGTTTAGCAAGAAAGACAGTTACAAGATTATGCAAAAGAGTGGCCAACATGCTGCTCAGATAGACTTCCTACTAATAATGAAAAGGGAGTGGGGTATTGGCCCACAGCATAAGCCACTAGTTGCTGCAATCAGCTGCAAGCAGTAGTCAGAGAGGGCTCTAAGGTCAACATAGTCTAGCCTGAAGACCTTCAAGTTGTAGAGAAATCACAAGAATTCAAGGAAATACTCAGGGCTCTAGCATCTCAGGAAGAAGAGGAAATAGGTAGAGGTGAAGAAGAATGGTAGCACCTCAAAACAGCATGCATGAAGGCTAAAAGACAGATATGTGGTCAGGCCAGGTATGGGAATAATTTCCATAAGGAGAACTGGTTGTATAATGTAGAAGTCCAGGAAGTCACCAAAAGAGAGAAGGAGTGCAGGAAAAAGTGTGAGATATAAAAGACGGGTCAGGCTGAGAAGGGACATTAGCTGGCTAACAAAGAGGCTAAGAATGCAGTTGCAATAGGAAAGAACAAGGCAACAGAGACACTCTACCATCTTCTGGAAGGTGACTCAGCATATGGCACAAAGAATCTCTGTCAGGTTGGCCAAGACAGAAATATAAAGAAGATAGTTGTCAAACACCCTTCATAAGGGATGCCAGCAACAACCTGCTTACTAGTCCACAGGACCTCAAAGGCAGATGGATGTAGTACTTCCAGCAGCATCTGAATGAAGAAACCCCCACAGAAGCTGTACTGCTCAAGACACAGCTTACAATAAAGGAAGAAAAGTAGCCCATCCTAGCAGAAGTAGGAACAGCACCAAGGGAAATTAAGTCAGGGAAAGCAGCAGGGTTAGATGAGGTCATGGCAGATATGATCAAGATGTAGGAGAGAAATTGCTCTAGAGGGTACTCATAGCAGTTTGGACAGAAAGGTATATCCTAGATAACTGGAAAAAGCATTCTAGTACCAGTCAATGTTTAAGAGCAAAGGGCACATTCACATCTGTGATCAATATAGAGTTGTCAGGCTCCTGTCACACTGCATGAAAGTTCTGGAGAGGTTGATTGATAAAGGAATACACAGAGTAGTAGAAATTAAGATGGGAGTTGAGCAGTTTAGATTCAGATCAGGATGCAGCACAACCAATCCAGTGTTTGCAGAGAGACAGATAGATGAGAAGACTCAATGGATGAAGAAAGAGTCCAAATGGGCATTCTTAGACTTGGGGAAAGCATATGAGAAGGTCCCAAGAAAGTTAATTTGTGCAGTCCTTTGATAGTTCAAAGTCCCAGAAACATAGGTAGAATTAGTGCAGGCAATGTACAAGGACCCGATGACACAAGTATGAATGGTGTTTAGACTCATAGAAGGTTCCCCAGTGGGAGTGGGTGTGTATCAGGGTTCTGCCCTGAGTTCACAGCTGCTCATAGTGGTGATGGACTACATTAGCAAACAGATTAGTAAGGACAGATCAACAAAGCTGCTGTATGCAGATGATGCAGCACTACATGTAGACTCTGAACAAGAACTTTTGCAAATAACAGGGGAATGGAATGCAAAACTGGAGGCATACAGAATGAAACTAAGAGAGGATAAGACAGTTGTAACAGTAGCAAATGGGAGAAATCAGAAGGAGCTGAAATTTGACATAGAATGGAAAATAGTGAAGGTTAACGGTTTCAATTATCTGGGAGGAGTTTTGAGGAGAAGGGGTAATGCATGACAGAAGAATGCTGAAGAAGCTGAAAAGTAAGGTGTATAAAACAGCGATGCATCTAGTACTACTGTATGGTATAGAAACGTGACAGTGAAGGTAGAGCAACTGAGGAAACCAGAGATGATGGAGATGAAGTGCCTGAGATAGGTGATAGGATGCATATTATGGGACAGTCAAATAAATGACGTCAGAGCAGAACCCCAATTAGCTCCTATTAAAGTGAAGGTCAAACAAAACAGATTACAGTGGTTCAGTCACATGTACAGGAAAGAAGAAGACAATCTGGTCAATAAGATTTGGGACAGACAGGAAGAAGGCAAAAGGAAATGAGGGCATCCAGCAAAAAGATGGAGGAATTGTGTGAAAGAAGACCCGTGACAGTCAAGCATGACCATCAAAGAAGGTAGGACAGTGTCAGTGAATCTTGAGAGATAGTGACAGTTGACTCAACACCCTGACCCATGTAGAAAAATGGGAAAAAGGTGTTGATTATGATGGTGATGCTTAGGAGTACAGTACTGGGAGCTGTAGATGTACATGGAGGAGGTGAGTTTGAGAATTTCCACTGAGATCATTCTTATTAGTTCTAAGAGGCATCAGTAGAATTTTTTAATGACATTAGCATATGACAATTTTAATGTGATTTTGTTCAGAATGTGGTGGAGGGGAGGGTATGAGAATATAATGCTAACTGCCCATGGTTTTAGATGAGAGAGATGCTTCTAAATTAGTTAAATATTTGTACCTCTCACAGTCATTTGTATCAAGTAAGAGTTCATGATCAGTAGGCATAATGCAGTTCCTGTACTGCCTATGGACACCAAGTAGTAACAGGCTGCCAATAGAAGGGAAGCAAGATGGGTGACCCTCCATAAAGTCAGGTGCTTCAAGTATTACATGGAAAAGTCCACATGTAAGGTAAATGTGACGAAGTAGCTTAGTTTCATTTCAGTTTGGGTGAAGCACACAGGCACACAGGCTAAACTATGTGTAGACATATAGTCTAGTTTGTGGAATTGTGCACAGGCTAACTTATTGTAAGGAGTAGTTTGGTTTGTGGGGAAAGTATACTGGAATATTTATTAATCTTTACAAAGTGAAGGGAGAGAATAACTGGAGGGCTTGAGAGTTAGAGTCTACAGTGGAATGCAATGATAAAAGCAGCTATCAGGGTTCCCAGCTCCACTCCAGACAAATGACCAGTGCTATTTGCTGGATAGAGCAGTGACACAATTCTCAAAATAGAGAAGAGTAGCTACACTTAAATAGTAGTGGAAATGTTAGTAATATACTGTGTCACTAGCCCATAAACCAATTAGAGGTGTTCATTTAATCCTGGGGCAAAAAGCTCTCCCAGTTTAATGATCCATTTTCTCTCTTTGGCATTCAATAGCTCATGCCATCCAGTTTTATTATATTTCATACCCAAGATTCTATCAATAATCATAAAGTGAAAAGATGCTGTTTGGTAAACTTCAGTATGTTTAAATAGAGCATTTGTATGTTTTTTATTTTTAATTTCACTAAGGTATTCTGAAATTCTGTATTTGAATGCTCTAGACATTTGGCCTACATAAAAAGCTGAGCACTGGCAAGTGGCCAGGTATATAACCCAATCTGAGCTGTAGTTCGCAAAGAAGGAAATGTCATATACTATACTGGTATTTTTGCTAGTGAAGCTGCTTGTTTTTAATATTCTGTTGCAATGTGTACAATGACCACATGGGTAACATCCTGTGGCAATTTGTCCCTCAATGGTACTCTGCAATCTTTCCTTAGGTTTATATCCTCCTTGTTTGTAATGGTTAAAGGACACCAAGTTCCTCCCATTCCTAAAGGAAAAAAGGCCATCTGCTCCCAATAATTCCGAGAGCCTATTGTCCGCCTTAAGGATGTTCCAATTGGATTGTACACTGTCAATAAGTGCCCCAACATTTCTAGCATAATTAGTCACTAATCTAAGATAGCCTTTAGTTCTACCCTGCTTGTCATGATATTGTAGGTAGGAGTGCTTCCCTGTCCATACTATTGACAGCATTCCTAGCCTGCATAATATGTCCTGGTTTGTAGCCCCTCTCTTTGAATCTCTTGGTTAGGTCATCTCTGTAATGCAAATAAGTATCATCCTCTGAGCAAATGCGTTGGAGAAGGGAGTTATACTCTGGGAATTTACAATAGACTTCCATTATCAGAGTGTTATCTGAAGCCCTGCTTACCAATACATCCAAAAAAGTAATACTATCTTTATGATGGTTCACCATAAATTCAATTCCCCATTTATTTTCATTTAGATATTCCACAAACTCTATCAGATGTTTCTCATCCGATCTCCATACCATCCAGCAGTCATCCAAATATCTTTTCCAGATATCTATTTAGTCAAGGTACAGATTATGAGAACAATCATATATGATCTGCTCTTCTATATATGCCATAAATATATCTGCATATATAGGAGCAAATGATGCCCCCATAGCTTTACCCTTGATTTGTAAATAACAAGTATTGTGATAGAAAAAGGCATTATTCATTAATACATGCTGAGTTAGACCCAAAAGAAGAGTATTGAAATCTGGTGGATACAATTCTGACCTGTATAACCAGTATTCTAATGCCTGTATGCCAGCCCAGTGAGGGATATTGGTATAAAGGGCTTTGACATCCAGGGTACAGAGTATCCAATCATCCTCTATTTGCATCTCAGAGATGACCTGCAAGAATTCAGTTGTGTCTTTCAGACGAGCCCTCACCCATTTTAATAGAGGTTTCAGGTACTAGATCCTCTACCAGACACTATTGGCCGGCCAGGGGGATTATGCAGGTTGTTATGTATTTTAGGTAGAAAGTATACGTACTGATTATTGGGGTCTGGAATAGTAAGTTGTTTTTTAACATTATCAGTGATAATTCCTTCTTCCACAGCCAATGATAGAAAATCATCTATTTGTTTTTGAAAATGTTTGGTAGGGTTATATGTCAGTTGCACATAATATATATTATCTGCTAACTGATTTTTGGCCTCCTTATCATACTGCTCCCGGTTTTGCACCATCACAGCTCCACCTTTGTCCGCTCTCAAAATCACTACCTCGTGATTGTCAGCTAGCTTAGAAATACTATTCATCTCCTGTGTAGTTACATTACTAGCTTTAATATGGCTATTCCTAGAGTTAAAGTGAAGATCCCTAAGCATCGAATTTTGGAATGCTAGTACACTTGGGTGCGTTGGAGGTGAAAATGTAGATTTGTGATATCTAAAATGATCATGGACATCAGTATTACCTTTATCCTGAAAAAACAATTTTAAATTGTGTCCTACAAAACTCAACCACATCTTTGACAAAATAATCCTCTGAGAAAAAGCCACCAGGTATATATGAAAGACCTTTATTCAAAATGCTTATTTCCAAGGAGGAGAGGGGGTAGGATGAGATATTCAGTACATTTCCTGGTAATGTTTCTGTACAAACTTCTGGAATAATCCCTCCATATTCACTATGCTTTCTGTGTTTTCTACCCCCCTCCTTTTTGATTTAAATCTTCAAAATTACTAGAGTTCCTCCTCTTTTGTGCTGGTGAGCCTGTGGATACTGATGTTTCAATGTCATACCCAGAAGAAAAATCATCCCCTGATGTATCAGATGTTTTTTTTAAGTATTGACCTAGTTCATTTTCTTTTAACTGGGTTCCTATATTGTTGTGAGAATCTAACATGCTTACCACTGTCCCTAGAGAAAGGGTCACCCTGTTCATAGTCTGTTACATCCCTAAGGAATTTTTTCTTTTTCCTTTCTTTAAGTTGTGATTCCAGATTGGTCAATTCAGTACTTAATTACTTAAGACATAAAGAGTAAGTGGGCTGTCCCTCGAATTCCTTAACTTGTTCACTTATCTTAGTGATAGCAGCAATTTCTGTATCTATAGTTCTGTCATGAAAACCAATCAGTATCTCCACAAATTGCATTGTAGCTTTCTGTTGTGCCTCCCTCCATTGCTGAAGTAAGGCCTGGTCAGGATTGCTCACCATTGGTTGAGTTCTGACTCGCAAGCCTCCGGGTGTTACCCCTTTAACTGTATAGGCCTTGAACAATTTATAATGCCATACATTGTTCCTGAGGGAAAGCATATGTTTAGCTAGAGTGGCAAATAAAGCCTAACATATATCTTCCCTATTGACCGGTATGGCCCCATTCTTTGAAGTGGAATCCATCCCAATACCAAAAATTGCCAGGTCCTCACGATCAGAGGATAGTCCCTTAATCAAATTTGAAATATCCATAATGAATGAGTATCAATTGAAATATATATATATATATATATATATATATATATATATATATATATATATATATATATATATATATATATATATATACATACACACACATATATATATATATATATATATATATATATATATATATATATATAAAACCCCCCAGATCTATAAATATAATGGATAATAACCCCTGGTCACTTGACAGGACAATATCAGCCTAGGCTTTCCACTTTAATCAAATCCAGTATTTCTTAGGAATCATAAAACATCAGTAAAGATATGTATTGACAATCACAAGATAGCCTCGCTGAGTCCTACTTACTCTTTACCAGTGTTGAGTCCACTATAACCCATATCCATGAGGTCAAGCCATATAATCAATGCCCTTGATGATCCTCCATTCAAGATGGACATTAAACCCCTACATTCAAATATGATGCAAAATGTAAAAATAATTTATTAAAAATAGCAATAGATGGTAGAGAACCTAGGTATAGAGCCAAACCGGTCAGAAGAATATTTATGTGAATCCTAGGTAGATAAACTGATAGGTCTCAAGTATACATATAACCACCTATCACTAACTATCGAAAGGTAATATATATCAGAGCAAGCCAATAAATAAACTATTTCCAACTGAAACAAATTGCTCTCTGGGGATCAATATAGTAATAAACTGAATGTCCCTCTAGATATATCCCAGCAACAGCAAGACTACAAAAAAATTTGGGAAATAATATAAACACTTTACTCATAGGGAGCCTCCTAACCAGGAAAACATTAAAGTGCCTATCCATAAATGTTAGTATGCATTTAATATAATTAGTTAATTCCTCTCCTCCAATATTAATTGTCATGAATTATAATCTCAAAATACCAACATAAATCAAAAAACAACCAAGGCATTTCTACCAGCAAAGAGTGACTTTAAAAACTTTAACTGCATTTACTACCAACATATTTGTGTTCAGTTGGATCTGATAAGATTAAATGAACGCCTCTAATTGGTTTATGGGCTAGTGACACAATATATAAATAAATGTGTGATATTTTATTGTATCTTTACACTGATGAAGGTTTAGTTAATTATAAGCCAAAACCAGTTTGTAACTTTTGTATATTGATGTCTTGACTAAAGTGATATACATTTTTATGGCTTCCACTATCTGCTTGTTGTTTTTTGGTTCAGTTACAGATACAATCATAGTAAAGAATACACATTTACAATTACATGTCATGTTAGAGAACAGGAATAATTCTTTGGTTACATAGTATCTAAATATTAAGATGGCAGTAGGGACTTAATTGAAAGTGAGAGTAATGACTTAGTTGAAGAAGACAGAAAAGGTGGAATGTGCTATTTACAATATGTACATTTATGTGATATTTACAATATGTACATTTAAGATAGGTTAGCTTGTACTCAGAGTTAGTCAGGAGTTTAGTCATTCAGGATGGAGTGAGGTGATTAGTAGGCTAGGTGGGGAGAGAGCAGTTGCATTTCCTATTAGAGGAAAGGTAGGAATATAGCTGAGTTTTAAAGTTATCAAAGTTTTCACAAGTCCTAAGTGAGGAAGAAAGAGAATTCCATTTTTAGCTAAGGAAAAGGATAATAGAAGCTGACCAGCAGGGCGGTTGGGTTTGTGGACAGTGATTAGGTTTTAGTGAGTGGATCTTAGAGTTCTATGTGGGGTGTATGGTTGTAGGATGTTGGTTAGTGCAGGGCATTTAGTAGGTTGAAATATTAGTCTGTGGGCTCTAGTAATTTGGAGATAGTCTAGATGGTTGATGAGTTCAAGCCAATTTAACAAATGAAGGGTAGTGCAATGATGGGAGGAGTATTTTGGCTTTGGTGGCAAATTTAGAAATTTTATTATAACAGACTTCCAGTTTGGAGGAGAGAGAGGCAGATATGTTTGTTAGTAGAGGAGCGCCATACATTAGTGGGGGGAGTAGATAGGTAGTGGCGAGAGTTTGTCTAGTGGAAGGAGAGAGAAAGTGGATGTTTCTGTATAGCATGCCAAGTTTTATATGGGTTTTCTTAAAGTTTTTCTGCATGTGAGTATCGAATTTTAGGTGTTCATCAATAGTAACCCCAAGTAGTTTAACAAAGGGAACTACCTCTATAGTAGAGTTGTTATGGCTAATAATTTTGAATGAGTTTTTATCAAGAGGGAAAGCTTTTGAAGGAGAGAATAATAGTATTTTGGATTTGTTGGCATTTAGAGAGAGGTGGTTTTGGAGCATCCAGTTCTCAGTGGTGGAGAAGGCAGTTTGGGTCACTGTTTGGAGCTCATAGAGGTTAGAGGTAGAGCAGACTAAAGTTGAGTCATTTGCATATTGTACGATTTTGGTGTTGGGTATGGCTGTGTGGAAATCATTGATAAAGATTTTGAACAGCATTGGACAGAATATGGATCCCTGGGGTACCCCAGTGGGGGTAGGAAGGAAGGTTGAGGTGCCTTTTCCCCATTTCACAGCTTGAGATCTGTCAGAGAGGTAGCTTGAGAACCAGGATAAAGTATTCTGGGAGAGACTAAGGTTAGAAAGATGGTTCAGGAGTTGGGTGTGGGAGATGGTATCGAAAGCTTTGAACAGATCTAGTAGAACTGTTGATACTATTTTTCCAGAATCATGGGCAAGATTTATTGTGTCTAAGAAGGAGAGAAGGGCAGTGATAGTACTATGGCCAGGTGAGAAGCCGTGTTGGGTTGGAGTGATTAGTTGGTGATTGGTTAGGAATGGCATAAGCTGAAGGTGGATGCATTTTTCCAAAAGTTTTGAGATTGGGGAGAGGATAGCTATGGGGCAGTAGTTAGAGATACTGTTGTTTTTGCCTCCTTTATGGAGAGGTAGAATAAAGGCTGCACACCACAATTTGGGCACATATCATTCCTGTATGGATCGATTGATCAAGATGCTAATGGGGAGAGCGATTCCATCTGTGGCGATTTTTAGGAAGGAAGATGGGATATTGTCAGGGGCATTGGAGCATGGTTTTAGTTTAGAGTAATTTTTTATGTAGGAGGTTGAGATGGGTTTAAGTTCAAATATTGGAGGAAGATTATGGGTGGGTGGTGTAGGGGCTGAAGAAGATTAGATTAGTTGAGGGGAAGGGTTGTTGTTAGGGAAGGTCTTGGTCAGTTCTGCTATGGAGTTGGTAAAGAAGGAGTTGAATACAGAGGCTATTTCAGGATCAGATTTGCTGGTGTCAGGGCAGGGAATGTTTTTTGTACCTGGGTTGAAAAGTGAGTTAATGGAATTCCAGAAATGTTTGGGGTTTTTTGATTGGTTAGACTGGAGTTTGATATAGTAGGACTTTTTGTCTTTGATAATTTGTTTTTTAACAAGGTTGCGAAGTTGTTTATGTTTAAGAAGAATTTCTGGCTGCTAAAATACTATTTTCTCTGGTAGAACTGAAGAAAAGACCTGTCCTCTAGAAATGTAAGAAGGTATTTTGGTGGAAAGAATGAGAAGATTTGATTACAAGATTTAAGGTAGCAATTAATATTTTTAAAATAAGGACTGGTATATAGTGTAGTGTTATCATTTAGGACCTGGGATATATTTGCTATTGGTTTACCATGGACAGTTAAAACTAAAAAAGTTTTAAAGTTATAAAGTCAGACATTAAATCAGAAGACCTTTTCTATTCAGTATTATTTTCCAGTATGGACTCTTTCCACAAATATACCGCAATTTATCAAGAGCAATTATTTGTGAACTTACTTTTATTATGTATCATAAAAGTATCTGTGTGTTTGCTAACACTTTGCAGACAAGAGCTAGACACAGCGCATTTCATATTTCCTGGTGTTACTGCTGCTTTCTTCTTATTTTCATATCTTAGACTATTGCTATAGACTTAGGTAGCTGTGATATTGGGAAAGTGCATGTCAAGTTAAAGATCATGTTCAAAGGTCCGTTTTAGCTGAACCTTTTTTCAAACTCATCTGCCCCAAAGGAATCTGCATTTTACAACTGCACACTTAAGTAATTCTAATAATTTATTTTTAACTATTTAAATTAAAAATAAAAAAGCGCTTATGTAAAGTGATTGCTGTTCAGGGCATTTCCATGCAGCATCTTAAATCCCTTTTTTGTCGCATCAGTTAAGTAGAATAAAGAAGCATTATTTCCCCTGAATTATTCAACTAACTTGCTAGGCATTATGATGTTGGTGGCATATGCCCTCTGCCACCAACATCATAGCGCCTAGCAAGTTAGTTGAATAATTCAGGGGAAATAATGCTTCTTTAGTCTAATTAACTGATCGGACCAAAAAGAGATTTAAGATGCTGCAAGGGAATGCCCTGGTCAGCTGTTCTTCCTGAAAAAGACTGAACAGAAGAGGTGTTCAGAGTACTCTGCTGGAGCATTTTTATTTACAAACATTTTTTTTTATTTACTTTTCATTGTTTATGTGGATGGAAGTGTTTCAGACCCCAGAAGACCACCATCTGGTCATACCCTTCACATCCACAAAATAGGATGGGCATGACCATCAAATGTGAAGCTGCAGATTCTTACAATCTTATTCTCCATAAAAGTTAGTATTTTATGGGGAAGTAAGAGCTGAATGTTTGAAGGGACACAACAAAAAGTCAGAGACAGAATAAAAATATTGAATTCTGTTTCTTGCCTTTAAACATGATCTTTAAGTTGAGAGAATGAAGTGAAATTGCCCCACTAATAAAAAGTATCTCAAGAAACCATGTAATGAAGATGAACAGAAATTAAACTCCTCTCTCTTTAAGATTTTTGATTAACTTTTATGACAAACATTTGAATGATTGGTACAGTATGGCCAAGGATTGCAACTAAAGCTGACAGCATTAATAAAAAGCAGTGCCTTCCTGTAGAATCAAGCCAAAGCCTCAGCCTGCATTTCGTCTGTATTGTTCTGAATTTTTAAAGGTGTTTTAAATATCAGAATGCCAAATCATTATAGATCTGGAAATGACAGAGTAAAGACCATAATCTATGCCTGTACAACAAAATGTTGGATATGCAGATTTTTCAAAGGAAATTCAAATCAGTTTTGTGAGAACTAGTGCTTCGATTTTTGTTCCAAGTTTATGATTTTAACACTGTGCAGCAGAGAACTAATCTCATCAAAATGACCAGTTCTGTTGTGTCAAACAAGTCCTAATGACAAGAGTAATAATAATGCATCTACTTCAGATCATTGAAACCCCATAAAATCAAGACCACATCACTCTTCTTCTTCTTCTTTCGGCTTTTCCCAGTTAGGGGTTGCCACAGCGTATCACCTGTCCTCTCATGATTGGCAGTGGTGTTTTACGGTGTCGAGTTGCCAATCCAGCGCCCAACCTTCCACAGAAGGCACAATCAAGACCACATCACTGAGATGACAATATCAAAAACCCATTTCAGTGAACCACCACAGCAATGAAGATCTGCTCAGGGTAAGTGACCACTCATCCAAAACATAACAAAACCTAAAACACACATCCCTATTCCACCCAAGTGGGGGGTTGTGCCCCCCACACCCCCACAACTAAATATGCCAACTCCGAGATTGCACTGCAGTTTGGAAAAAATAGCAAAGTTCACCTTGTTGGACAGCAGGTGACTTACCATGAGAAGATCTTTGTTGCTGTGGTGGTTCACTGAAATGGATTTTCGGTATTGTCATCTCTACGATGTGGTCTTCAATTATATGGGGTTTTGACAATCTGAAGGGGACCCATAATAATATATCATATGGCAACCAATATAATTTTTTAATGCATACCTCTCAATGACAAAGCCACACAAATCAGGGGTAATTTTAAAATACTACTCTAATTCACATTAAAAGTTAATAAAACAGCACTCTTTGCACCAATGCACAATTTCTGAAGTATAAGTATAGCTGGCATCATTGGTTGACTGTAATCCTCAATGATTTACTAAAAATAATTACAAGGTATAGGGGAAAAAATATGACACAATATTATGGACATTTAGTAAAATCAGAGACAGATGAGACGTATGAGTATATGTGTAGAGTTTACTCTTATGGTTTGCTATTCCCTTGAATGAACCATATATATATATATATATATATATATATATATATATATATATATATATATATACTATGCTTCTTCCCATGATTCCCAAAGAAACAAAAAGAAAAACAATTGAGGTAAACAAGGCAAAGTTAAAGAAACTGGTGATATGATCCCATGCTCCAATGGTACTATCAATAACTATTGATATATAATAAGAAAATAAGTTTAGACTGTTCACTGGAAGGCCTCATAGTAAAACAAAAACTCAGATGTTTTGGCCACGTAATATGAAGACAGGTTTTAGAAGAAAAGACATTAATGCTGTAAAAGATTGAAAGCAAAATTAGATGGAGGAGTAGCATGGGCTAAGATGGATAGAACGCATTACTGAGGTAATGAACACAGATTTGTAAGAACTTATAAAGTTTTTGACAGACATGCCTAATGTGCTAAAGTCCTTGAGGTCATGAAGTTTCAGACTCAGTTGAATTTCTAAATAATAATAGCACGATGAGGGTGGGATGTAGGAAGATAAGAATTTATTTATTTTATGTTTTGGAAGAGGCATTCTCTAGGTTCATAGAAAGTGAAGGACTAACAGATTTTGTTCAAGGTGGATTATAGCATTTTTTTCATTCTATAGGAGACCCAGCAATTTTAAAGCTAAGTCATATCCAAATTCTGGTATTGGAATATTCTTATCTCTAGAGGTCCTTGTGACTGGCGTTAGGAACTATGTAACTCAGTAAATGAACTTTAGCTGACACGGGACTTTATGCATGATTAGCTCAGTATGGTGACATCAAGTCAGTAGTGCGTTGAACTGTACACCCAGATATTTATACTGACAAGCCTGTTTGACCCAGCAGTTATGGGGTTTTTAATCTCAAAGGGTGGCACTGAATAATCATGCTGGGTGCTCAGCAGCACCCTGTGAATTTTACTGGTACTCATTTAAGAGAGTTAATCCAGGTACAAACTTTATTTGTGACATTGCCGAAGAAATTCTGTAACTACAGTTAAGGATTTTCCTGCTCAGAGAAGAATCAAGTCATCAGCGTTGAGTGTTTTTGCAAATATGGTTTGCAAAGGAGTAAAATTGTTCATACAGAAATACAAAAGGAATAAGAACAAGTACTAACCCCACAGCAGTCTTCAGCAGACTAAAAGGGGGTGAGATTATGAAGTGTGTTTCGCAAACAGTTCTCATTTCAAAACTGTTCTCAAATCGGATTATCTGGCCTTTAGCAAAGTCATTTTTTTATCAAATGAGGAATAAAAATAAATTAATGACTGAATTAAAGGTCCTCCAGGGGCTTATGAGGACAGCTGTAGTCCATATTGCCCTATCGGATGGCGCAGTGGTGCAGCGGTAGCTTTGTCACCTCACAGCAAGAGGTTCTTTCGTTCGATTCTTGGCTGGAGTGGCTTCTGTGCAGAGTCTGCATGTCCTCCCTGCATTCATGTGTGTTTCCTCCCATGCTTCAAAGACATGCATCTGGAGCATTAATCCCTGGGCCTCCACTGAAAATTGGCTTTGTTCCAAGTCGGACTTTCCCGGTAAACAAATGTTAAATAAATAAATAAAAATGTTATGGATGGACTACAATGCTGTAAGTGTACTATAGCCACTTCTAAGGCCATGCTAAGAGTGAAGCAGTAGACCATATTTATTTGCATATTCAGTACTATATACTAAAGGCATCCTTCCTAACTCATTACATCACTCAGTTTTGTATGCTCTGTTTTCTCCAAAATTAAAAAATTCTGCTGTTTGTGTTTGTGCACACCTACATCCCCATAACTTATATAGAAAAACGCCAAGTCACTCAGCATAGGGGAAATGAGAGAATACAAATGATGAAGAACTCATCGATATGATGAGGCTTTGCTTCAACGAGCTTTGCCATGATGACTTGCTAGGTTTCACAGAATAGGTTCTCAATGACCTTTGCATGAAGCTGTAGATGGAAACAAGACCAGTAGTTATTCAGAAAGTCAAACTAGCTATTGTATATTAACAACATTCTTCAAATATGCTGAGATCATACCAGTACATAGTAAGATATTGATTTTGCATTTATAGAAGGAAGGGTGTAATTCAACTTTGGGGCAGCCCTCTTTGCACGGTAGCTTAAGCAGCATACCTTTAACAGAGTAGGCCATGCATTTAAGACAAAGGACCAAGTCATCAAACCCCTCCATAGGTGAAGCCTCAGTTATACATTGCTTCAGTGCTTAAGGTTGTTTAAGCAAAGTATCAAAGAAGTCTTTCTAAGGGATCAGCTCTAGCATTGTGAAAGACTAGGGCCAATAGCCTAGTACCTACCTATGAACCTATATGATTGGATGGGTAATAGGAAATTCACCCCGGGGATCACTTCTGTGGTTCTGCTTGACAGGGGCACAGGAAAATAAGTTTCTTGGGTGGCGAAAGCCAGGGTACCTTTTTGGCTAGGCTTGTATAGGCCCTAGGGCCAATAGCCTAGTATCTACCTATGAACCTATTGCTAAGGATACAGTAAGAAAGGATAGGAGCTTTTCTGGATTTACAGAAAATCTTTTTTAATTGTTTAAATTATTTCTTTGTTAAGTGTACAAAGTAGTTAAAATTATCTGTGATGGAAAAAGGTAGATATATCAATTTTAACTGTACATCTGCAGGCATGTCTCTGTTCAAGGTAATGTTGGTGATTGTGTGACCTTCCAATGCCAACAAATTTTAATTCTGGCTTTTTTGTAGCTTTTGTCTCTTTCCCATGCAAGGAGCATCTCAGGTCCCTTAATATTTATGCAGTAACAAGATAAATACTGTCCTGTGATAAGAATAACACATTGGTGTTGAGTTGTTGAAAATCAATATCAACATTATTGCTGTAAAATATTACAGGGGTCTACTTTATTTATGCAAAAGCATAAAACCGTGGATGCATATGGATCAAACCATATGCATCAAAAGTGCAAGCCATCGAAACTGTAAACTCTCCGTAGGTGGAGATTTCCATTTTCTTCAATGTAGTGCGATCTCGGAGTTGGTATATTTAAGTAGTGGGGGTGTGGGGGGCTTGCCCCCCTACCTACATCTTTTTTTTTCTGTGTATTTTCTTTATTAACTTTCGAACATTTAAGAGTTCCATGCATATGTGTTGATCTTTATGCATTCGAACTTTTGAACATTCGAGTTAATAAAGTAAACCCTATTACAGACCTATTGCTGTAAAATATTACAGACCAGTAACAGTAGACAGTTTCAAAAGGAGTGTGAATTATTTTACAGAAGAAATATGATGTCCTCAGATTAGAATGGGGATAACTTTGGGTCTTTTGGGACACAAAGAAGAAATAATTAGCTTTATTTTCTCATGGTACCAGGCTGTATGGATGTCATGCAGCTTCTGCCTAGCTATTAATAAGTATGATGTCGGGCAGGAAGTCATTATCCATATGCATGTTAGAACTAGTACAACAGAAGTACAGACTGCATTAGCACAAACAGGCTTATGCAATAGCTAAGATGGAATGTGACTTTCAAATTAAAGGCTGTAGTCATTAAGCAGTGGGGGCTGTTGTGGTGGCTTCTGTCAAGAGTCTGCATGTCCTCCCTATGTTCTTGTGGGTTTTCTCCGGGTGCTTCAGTTTCCTCCCACATTCCAAAGACATGCAGTAGGTGGACTGGATTACTAAACTGGCAGTAGGTAGGACTGAGTTTGCATGTGTGTGGTATGGAATGACAAATGCGGCAGGGGTAGCCACCCAGCAGTGTGAACATTATCTTTAGATGATGGTAATGACAAATGCGGCAGGGGTAGCCACCCAGCAGTGTGAACATTATCTTTAGATGATGGTAATTGTTGATGACACCCTGACTCCTTGTGGAAAAATAAGAAAAAGGAGATTATGGATGGATGGACTTTAGATGGTTAACATTATTAAAATATTTTTTTTCTATCCCAAAATGACCTGATGAGGACTGCCATACTGAAATGATTTTTTCTCCCACTGTAAACTACATGTAGCCACAATATTAAAATATTAATTTTGTATCACATTATTCTTTCCATTCACTTAAAAGGGGACTACACTGGACTGCTACTTTAAGAATTTCAGAAGTATTTATACATTTTAAACAGTGGCTCATTTGATCTATGTCCTTAGCCATATTTTAAATATACTTACATATGTTCTTTTTATTGCAGCTACAGAGAGTTATGAAATAAGTGGCTCTTTTGGAAGAGTACATTATTTAATCTAATTATCTTACATGTACTCATTTTGTCACTCAGATGTGTAAAGTTTCCTGTGCAGCTAACTTAACTTTAGCATAAGAACTGGTTTGTCTCTGCATAGTAAGCCTGCAGTCAAAGGGGCTGAATAAAATTATATTCTCAGTGGAGGATAAAAAAATCAGGGCTACAGAAACCTTAATACATAGACTTTTCCTGGGGCAAAAATCTTAAATGTAATGGGGCATAAGATGGACAAATCAGGGACACAATGTCATAAAGAATCATGAGATTTCGTACGTGCTGAGCATGAAGTACCCTGAGGAAGCCAAATAGCATATAAATGTTTCACAATTCTAGGAAATAATAACTCAGGCTTCACTTATATGCTGCATTGTAGTGATCATTCAGTATGGAAAAAAAACATATACCAGGAGCAGGAATGGTTGCATTTAGAATGTATCTGAGCTTTAAAATATGTGTGTGGGGGGTAATCAAATGGTAGGCAGGAAACATACCTCTCAACCTCTTAGAGCAAAAAATCTGGGCAAAGCCTAAAATGATGGGAGACAAATATGGACAGATTTTAAATATTGCTCTTACAAACTTAGAAAGTTGATAGAATAATAGGTTTTGCATTCGCATGAATGTTCTGAAGGGTGTGGAGTCTTAAACTCAAATGTTTGCCATTATTTAATGACTTCAATCCTCAGCTGTTTGCTAGAAAGGAACAGATTTTAGGAGGAACACACTAAAAATAAGAGGCAAAAATCTGGACGTTCTGCAAAAATCTATACAGTTGAGAGGTATGGCCATAGGTAATGAAAGAAAAACTGGTATCGTGAATAAGGCAGTCAAAAGAGTATGACAGCCAAGGATGTTTATATTAATTTCAGTATAATGGTAGCAGTGGAAAGTTACTAAAGCTAAACCATAAATAAAATTACTTTAGCAGAGAGAGTTTGTAGCACTCAAATCAGTAGAAAGCAAACACTTTTTCTACACGTTTGATAAAAACTTCAGTAATTAAAATCAATGTGATCCTACTGAGTCAAGATCTTATGGAGTTAACTTCATCATAGCAACAATGCAAGGCGGGAGTAAACCATTTCCTCAGAATTGCATTGGCTCCACTGTTATAATTTTTCTATTAAAACAGAGAAAAAATACATAAAGGTGTATTTACAAGTAGTTTATAGTTATTTCATTGGTTAGTTAGCACTCTTGTTAGTAAGTATGAGTTCTATTTGTGTTGTGCTGTATAATTAGTTAGTAGATATAATTCCATATTTCATGATATCTATTTGTCACATTTCTGCTGTCTGTTTGGTAGTTCTTCTTTCTTGATTTGTGTGGAATTTCTTAAAAATGAACAATGGAAAGAGTTTCACAAATGCCAGAAATATGGTCATAAGTTTCCATCCCAAGACACCCACAAGTTGAGTGTGGTATGCTTGGGAATGGAGCACCTCTCTGTGTATTGCTCTTTCTGGAAGGTTTTTGCATAATTTCTGATTCTAAAAACAAGCTTATCATTAAAAGAATGCTACTTTCAATCCAAGAGGTAGACAGACCCATAAAATCTGCTGATAAAGAGTCTGAAAAGCATAAATTTAAGAACTGCAGATGTTAAACAATATGAATGAGACTAAAAGTAATGTTGCACACTGCTGATGTAAATCAGTGATGCACATGTAGTCGAGAATGGTTGACTGACTTTAATAATATCATAGCAAAATTACCCCTCTCTCTCTCTCTCTCTCTCCATCACAGGCTGTGATAAAACACTAAAAACAAAGACTCACCATCACCAAAATGTTCCTTGAGAAAGTGACTGGTAACTGGGCTATCTATATTCCCATTCCTATTGTCTGCCAGATGTTCCAAAATTCTAATTTTAACATTCCTTTTTGTTTGCCTGGTGTACCATTGTACAGCATCATACCCACAACCCAAAACGAAAATTACACCAATCCCCTTGAAGGTAAAAAGCAGAGGTACCAGGATCATAAATGTTTGTACCTGTGCATGGTTTCATTTTTTTGTTTTTCATTTTTGTAGTTCTTGACAGTATTGTTTTTAATATGTCATTCGATAGTGCTGAGACCATGCCAGGGGTTATTCATACTGTTATCACATTGACTGTTTATTCTTTCTATGAGTCTGTCAGAGATAAGGAAGCCAAGTTCACGAATTTGGATCCTTAGAGCTCCTTGGAAAAACTTGTGTCTAAGGAGTTAAATTTGTTTTATGATGGAAACTTTTGGAAAAATACCTGAGTCTGAATATTACTCCCAGGGGGCTCAGAGTGGACCATTTGCTAGGGAATTTGGTGAAGAGGGGCAAGACCTGTATGAGGAGTGGAGACAGGCCTTGTTGGAATGTACTTTGGGCTGGCTGTGTATTCTGGTTAAGCGGAATCTTAGATCCCTGTATATGATATGGCAGGAGATCACCAGTATGGAAGACACTTTGAGAAAGGAGGTATCCGGTTCTGTTTTTATGTAAAAATGAATGAAATCAAACAGAGATTGGAGAAAATACAGTCAGATACTATTGCAAGAAAAAATAAAAAACTGTCTGAGGACATTAATGATTTCCAAAGTGGTTCAGTTTATCAGTTGCAATGGAAATCATGCCAGGGGAGGTCTAAATTTAGGTCTCCTACTGCTCGTTTCTCATCTGGGTGCGATTCATCTGCTTTGTCTGTTCAGATGGCATCAAAAAAGAGTGTCTCTTTTGAAAACCTCCCTGATGATGATGGGTTGTGCAAGATGGCCAATCAGAACAGCAGAAGGCGTTTCAGCAGGACAGCTGGAACAAAGGCAGCAGCAACAAGTGCAGGGGCAAGCAGTTCTAGTTAATAATGGAACTTTTATATTTGATTGAGTTGAAACAAACTGGGACATTGATGTTTCAAGTAAGGCTGACTTTTTGAAAATTAGCAACTTATCGGACTTGCTTATTTCTCTAGTCGCTGAAAGGATTTTGTTGAGGGGAGCCAAATTCATTCCTACCAAATGTCTGACATTGGCTAGCCTTCTGATAGAGGCAAGCAGGTTTTGTCAGAAGTTTTTTTTTTTCTCAAAACATTTTTTATTAATTATATGAATAGCAGGACAATTAAAAGATTATACATAACAAGAAGGCATAAATGAACATATAACAATTCATCTAGTGATAACAACCTTCATGAGATTTTGATAAGTTATTTAGAAATAAAACATACATCATATGTACACTATATACAAGTTAGGCAACCTAAGAGGAGGAAAAAAAAAAAAAATATTTAACATTAACTATTTAATATGTTTAGAACCTTTTCTAACACAACCTTTCTAATAGCTTTTTTTTGGACTTCCACCTAAGTATCTTTGAGCATCAATAAATTTAAAAGCCATTTTCTGGAAAGTAACCCATTTTAATTTAGAACGATCAATCCAATTTTGTATTATATAAAGTTTTAGTAATGAGCAAATAAAAATGATAACATGAATATCAACTTTTGAAAGATGAATCAATGGAATATGTAGAATAGCAAATTCCCACGTCAACGTGGATTTTTGATATCCCATTTTCTGCAGTCTGACTTTCAAAGATGTCCACAATCTGTGAGAAAAATGACAATACCATAGAATATGAAGGAGGTCTGCTTGGGGATGAGAACAGCATGAACACGAAGGGGACTTATTTGGGTTAAATTTGTTTAATTTGATTGGGGTAAAGTAGGCATCATTATTAATCATTAATTGTGTGTATGCTAATTTTTAAAAGGGATAAATTCCTTAGTGTGTCTAATAGCCAGGACTTTCTGAGATTCTGACAATTGGGAATTATAATTCAACCAAACATTAGATAAAAGACAGTTGTGGTCCATCATTAAAGAATTAATTAATTTATATGAGTTTGAGAGCATTTTATCAGATGATGAAAGTATTTTGATAATCGTGTTAAGGTTTTTCAATTGTGAGTCTATGGGGACCAGAGATACAAATTTGTTTTAATTATTGCTCTTAGTTGTGTAAGAATTGGTGAGTAATTCCAGTTTACTTTCAATAACTTACGCCAGTCAGATAAAGGCAAGTCAAGATATTTCAAAACATCTCCTACTTTTAGATTTTTAATTAAAGGATAGTTTGTTAAGTTCAAAAGTTTATTGTCCAATAATATATTTGGGTTTAGATGAATTGGCTGAACATGGTGCGAGATCTTTTCTAGTTTACACATTTTGAGTAAGGTTTGGAAATCTCTAATCTTTTGTTTAAATACTGTAGATATATTTTTAATAAATAAACTATCCAGAGAGATAAAGGGAATAGCTTCAGGATTTAAATTATTAGAAATGACATAATTATACCATAATTTTATCCATAAAGAGTGATTTGGATAAGAAGTGTTATTGAATTTAGAGATAGTAAGAAGTTTATTGGATGAGACAATCAAATAATAGAGATAAAGATTAGGTAAACCCAAACCTCCCTTGTCCTTCGAAAATGCCAATCTAGAATAGGAAATTCTAACAGATTTAGGGAACCATATGAATTTTGCCAAAGCTTTATTTACAGATTCAAAAAAAATTTTTGAAATTATCTGATCAGATGATGAGAATTGGTAAAGAAATTTAGGCAGAATATTCATTTTAATAATGGCCACCCTTGAAAGAAATGAAAGGTTTAGATGCTTCCATCTGTCCATATCAGACAATATAGAATTCCATAATTTATTAATATTATTTTGAAAGGAAGATGTATTATTGTGTTCTAAATTGATTCCTAAATATTTTATATTATAAGTAAACTGAAAATGATTGTCTGGAAACAAAAAAGATTTGTGTGCTAAATGATTTAAGGGAAAAATATGAGTTTTTGTAGAATTTAAAAGATAGTTGGAAACCAAAGAAAAATAATCAATAGAATTCATTATTTTTCTGTAATCAGATAATGGAGTTTGAAAGTAGATTACTAAATCATCCGCAAAAGCAGAGAAATGAATATTAGTATTAAGAATTCTAAGGATGTTATGAAAAGTATTTTGAGTAATAAACAATAGCAAAGGTTCTAAGTAAATGTTGAAAAGAAAAGGGGACAATGGACAACCCTGTCTTGTTCCTTTAGTGATCTTTATCGAGCAGAAAATTGACCATTAATGTATAGTGTAGTAAACAAACTCTTGTATAAAACTTTTAAAAACTTTATAAAGAATAAGGGAATATTAAAACATAACATAGTTTGAAATAGAAAGTTCCAACATACTCTGTCAAAGGCATTTGATGCATCTATAATCAAAGCATATATAGGGTTTGGATTTTTCTTAATGAGATGAAGTATAGTCTCTAAAGATAGAGTATTATCCCAAGCATGTCTCTGAGACATAAAACCTGATTGATCTGACGAGATAATTGAGGGTAAAATCCGTTTCAATCTGTTAGCCAGAATAGATGACAGAATCTTAATATCCACGTTAATTAAAGAAATGGGTCTATAAATTTACTGGGTCAGATTTATCTTTATTATTTTTTAGAATTAGAATGGTTTTGGATGTGTTCCAATGAATATCTGAGATATCATTAACTCTTATATGATTGTAAACTTTAAATAGAAAGGGAAGAACTACCAATTTGAAAGTTTTGAAAAATTCTGGAGTAAAACCATCAGGTCCCGGAGATTTACCCAATTTAAGATTATCTATTGAATCTGAGATTTCTTGTACCGATATAGGGGTAGAAAGTAGTTTTTGCTGATTATCATTAAGTTTAGGGAACTGCAAAGAGTCTAAAAGAGTTTTGAGTGATTATCTTTAACAGAATTAGAAGAACCTGAATATAACTCAGTGTAAAGAGAGGTGAAAAGTTGAATAATCTCTTCATCAGTATTATATAATCTGTTATTATAAGATAAAGATGTAATATTTGGATTTCTGAAGTTAACTTTAATAATTCTCGCTAACAATTTAGATGGAACCTGGGCCCACTCTGAATATGAAGCAAGTAGCTTTTGTTCAGTTAAGGAGAGGTTATTTTGGTGAAGCAGAATTAAATCTTTCTGACAATCAAAAATTTGTTTTTCTAAAGTAGCATCATAGTTCAGACTAAGATGATTTTCCAACGCAGAAATTCTTGATTTTAAGAATTCCTCTTTCTTAAAGTATTGTTTTTTGAAAAAGGCAGCTTTACTAATAAATAAACCTCTTAATCTTGCTTTACATGCAGCCCATTGTATGTCATAAGGAATGTCTGATGATTCAAGACTATTCACCATTTCATTTAGGATTTCTGAAGCTTGTTTGCAAATATCTTCATTTGACAATAAGTTATTATTTAAGGTCCACTTATTAAACATAGTTTTATTTTTGATATTGGGTTTTATGTTCAATTTTAGTGAAATTCTTGAGTGATCCGAAAAGAATCTGGGTTCTGTAGTAAAGTCCACAATATATTTTGAAATATAATCTGAAATTAGAAAGAAGTCTAATCTGGACCACGAATGATAGCACTTAGAATAATAAGTATATATATCATTCTTGTTTATATTTTTAACAGTGCGGAGGGATCTATTAAATTATATTCTGTCATCAAATCATTTATAGCCAGAGTAGATTGAAGATTATAGGTGACAGTGGAGCTGAACGATCAATTACAGGGTTTATAACTGCATTCCAGTCACCACGCAATATAATATGATGATCCTTATAGGATGCAAGAATATTGTAAATTTTAAAATGAACAAATGTTGTGAATTACATGGGCCATATAGATTTAAAATTAATAAGGGTTTGTCCAAACCAGCAATAGAAGCGGTAAATAAGCACCACCTCCCTCATCATCAAATTTCTCATCAATAATATTCCCAATGAATTTTTGTTTAATGATTATAGCTACACCTCTGGAGTTAGATGAGTCACCTGAAGCTATAATCTTTTTGATCCATTTTTTAACTCTTTATTCCAATCAATACGTGAAATATGGGTCTCTTGAATAAAACAAATGTTAGCCTGTGATTTAAAGATCATATGAAATAATAGTGACTTTTTCGCTTTATCTTGAATGCCTCTAACATTCCAAGAATCTAAAATTATGTCAACAGGCATATTCTACAAGTATAATCATTATTGATGCTATAAAAGTGAACTCAAGGTGCAAATCCAACACAACATTAAAAAGAAGAAAAAAAATAAAAGAAAAAAACAGTCTTTAAGTATTCAAGCAAGTCATCAAATAACATTTGTTGAAAAAAAAGAAAAAAGTTTTTTTAAGAACCATGAAATGTATAATAATAACCTTTATCCTAACACTAGTGCCTACCCACCAATCCCCCCGTGATAAAGGAAGAGCAGAAGAACATGAAAAAAACATTGTAATTATAGATAATAATAACCTCAAGTTAGAATACAAATTACTCAAAGGAAGCCTAACATAACATAAAGTCCGAGTAATACTACTAAAAATATATACAAAATTAACTAATTTCAAGACGTCCAACATGCTTAATCCCTACTTCTAATACTAATCTAAAGCTCCTATCCTTAAATTGAAATTTATAGTGATTAAATGTATTTCCTCAAGTATTTCAAGAGAAAGAGAAACAAGTAAATAATAAATAAATCACACTCTGCTTAACTAGAACACTCTATCATAAGAAGTAATACAATTAAAACTGAAAGATATGTAAGATAACATATATAAGTATAACAAAACCAACTGGTAACATTATAATATAAGTAAATAAGCATAGCATTACTGAACTAAAGATAATAGCCATGCACTATCTACTGAACCTTCTTTAGTACTTTAGTGATAATTTCATTAATCAACATGACCATTAGTATGATAAAAGCACTAATACCTGTAGAATGAGTATTTAGTTATAGTTCAAATAAAGCAAAAACAACTACCAAGCAACCATATCTCAAAATGAAAAACAATTCAGTCTGGAGATGCATCTATTAACTAGATAATAATAGTACAGGAACTATTCAAAATGAAATATTATAAGCTGTAAGGTTTTAACACTAGTTAATATACATGAATAAAGTATAATTATATTATTAAATAGTAACTTAAACGGCATCATATATATTGGACTGAATGTACAACAATGTGCATACATATAATTTTAAATCTACTTTTTGAATATTTTACTAATGACTCTGTTAGGTTATGTAGCCATACTATTCTTCTAAGCTATAGATGTAACATAGCAAAACAGCATGAAAAGGCAAGGCTTTTAAAGTAAACATTTTGAACATCTAATTAAAACAGAAATAAGCAAGCTAAATGCAGTAAATCTAAGGGCTTAAATATATACATGTAGATTCAGCTAATCATATTAAAGATAGTTATTTCAAACCTTTCAAATAAATAAAGGCTTTCTTAAACATAAACTACTAATCATAAATATCACATCCAGCCTCTGAGAAGAGAGAGAGCAGAGAATAGAAAGAACATGAAACTTTCATATGAACAGGTATACTTTGTAACATTTGTCAAATTAAACACTTCAGTATAATATAAAATATTGTATGAAAAGATATTCTGAATAGGAAAATATGTTCATTTCTTTACACATCCTTTAGAATTTTAATATATAAAACTAACCTGTTCATTTGTTTCCAGAAACATTTTCACTCTGCTTTATGAAAGTAGCAGCTTGCTTTGAAGTCATGCAGACATACTAAAAGTCACTGAATATATTATGTGACATGAATCTGTTTAAATTTAAAAAGCAACCTTCATTTATGAAGAGAAAACACTTTAAATAATAGCCAGATCTATTAAAAAGTTAGTGTTATTGAATACTTGTTGAAAACAAGCAGACTTATGTATTTGAAACTGTCCTTCTTTCCTCACAAATGATGACATCACCATCCATCTCAGAGAGACTGTAGTGTGCGCATGTTCATGCAGAGCATCAGCTGGAACTCTGAGGGGAAGATTTTCTTGCTAGAATGTTGAGATGGAATGTTTTTCCCTCCAAAAATCATTTAGCTTACACAGAAGGCTGTAACTCCAAAGCTTGTAGTAAAATTAACATATTATCTATTTACACAGCAAGCATATGTGAGAGAAAGAGAAAAAAGTAAATACAGGAATTTAAATGCTTCTATTAATCCACACAAATCTAACAAGCATATATCCTGTCACTGCACACTGTCACACCAAATCCATCATGTGTAAATTACATGACAAGTTCTTAAGGTAATATAATTATGTCACACCAGAATTACAAATCATGTAACACAAATACTGTCAGATTAAAGAAAAGAAAAGATCAAACCTTATTGTAGTTCTTTAACAGTAGAATATTAAGATACAGTGTCAGGAAGCTTTTTAAATGTTTTAAGAAAAATGTCTTTTTGCATCTTTAGGATCTGAACATACAAATCTTTTGTTTGTCATTAGCTGTGAAAGACAAGGTATTAGGATATGCCATTCAAAATCTAATCCCTCTTTTATCAAGTCAGCACAATAGGGGCTAGTTTTTGTCTATTTAATTTGATCTGTGCAGGGAGATCTTGGGAAAATGATAGTTTGTGAGACTTCCATATGAATTGTTTCTTTGTTTTAGCAGTTTCTAGGATCTGGAAAGTGTCTTGAAAGTTTAGTAACTTAGTATAAATTAACCTTGGTGTGGAAGAATCTTGCTTTGTACGCAGTGCTCTGTGTGCTCTCTCTACAATTATAGATTTTGAAGAAGCTTCACAATTTAACAGTGTTTCAAAGATATTTTTAGTCATAAGATTCAGGTAAACCACGAATAATGATGTTATTTCTTCGACTCCTGGCTTCCAGATCCAATATTTTAGCTTGTAAATCTGAAACAGTTTTATCTCTAGATTTAAAGTCACTTTCCAATAAGTCTGTTTTAACCTCCAAAGCTAAGATTTTATTTTCAATAGTAACAATACTATCGTTTATTTGCTTTAAAGATTTACTAAAGTCTGCAAACTGTTCTGAAAAGTTTTGTATAGCACTTTGGATTGGTTTTAATGCTATTTTTAGTTCTTCTAAAAGGAAATCTGAGCCATTTAAATCTTTATTACTTACATTAAAAGTTTCTGTAGGTTGTCTAGATGATTTCAGTCTTTTTGAACCTGAATCTTTTTCAGGAGAGAGCATTGAAGTATATTTGGCCTTTGTAGGCTGAGTCTCCATGGAGTCAGATTTTGTAGCCATGCCCAGATATGGAATGCAGTTAACAGGATACCAGGAACCAGGAACAGACTGGAGCAGTAGGAGTCCCAGCAGCAGAGAGACCAAGAATGTTCTGAGGTAAAATAAATCCCAGGATAATAATTCCAGAAGAAAAAATAATCCAAATGCGTAGAAAAAGATTTATAAAATCTTTTAGTATAAAAATTTGAGGAAAAAGGTTGATGTAAAGTTGTAAAAAAAAAACAAAAGTTAAATAGCTGTGAGGAGCTCAGAGAGTAAGGACTAGACTAGTCGGCGGCCATCTTGGAATCAGGTTTTGTCAGAAGTTGCATTTGAAAGTGTTTTTCTTCCTAAGAGAAGGGACTGTGCTGTTTGAAAAGACTCTATTGAATTTGATAATAGTGACTCTTTGCTAAATCTGTCAGTGTATTATTACAGCGATTTATGTGTTGATGATGGGGGGTCACATCGGAGGATGAAAGTGAAGGGTTTATGTTTTGTACAGGTTATAGGCATTTGAGTATTCCTCTATTACCCTGCTCAGAAATAGTATTTCATCCCCTGGGTTGGGAGGGTGGCGTAATGGTTAAGGTGTTTATGTTAGAAGCACAAGGTGCAGGGTTTGATTCTCATAGAGGGTAATTGGCTAGGCTTAAAATAGTCCATGAGGGCAATTAGCCTAGTACTAATCTATAAACTGTCTCCTATTTTATGTGTGTTTGAGAGGATGCTATATAATATCATTGAAAAAGAGTTTAAAAAATTCAAGTGAAAGAAATATAATCTTTCCAAAGAAGAATGGCAAGCTCTCAAGTGTTTATGGGAAAATGTGAATGATTATGTATTTAAGGAGGCAGATAAAGGGGGTAATCAGGTGATTATGGACAGAAAGAGGTATAATGACATGGTTTATACATTGTTAAACAATGGAGATGATTATGAAAAATTGTCTTATAATCCTGCCTTCTGTTTAAGAGTGAATTATTGGAACTTTTAGAGACAGGGGAAAGGTTCGGATTTTTGTCTGTATGAGATGTTAAAAAAATTATTGCAAAACCACGTGACTCTATCTTTTATGCTATTCCTAAGATTCATAAGGATCAGAGAAAGCATCAGAGAAAGCCCCTGGGAAGACTGATAGTTTTGGATATTGGCTCCTATTTACAGAATGTGGGGGTATTGGTGGATTCTATGCTGAAAGAACATCTTGTGAGAGTACCTGCTCATATTAAAAATACACAGGAACTTTGCGAGACTATTAAGGATCTAGAATGACGTAAAGATTATTTTCGGTGTCTATGGACATTTCAGCATTGTATACTAACATTTCTTCTAGATGGAGTCTGGAGGCAATACCTCTCAACTGTACATATTTTCACAGAATGTCCAGATTTTTGTCTCATATTTTTGGCCTTTTATTCATAAAATTGGGGTTTTCTGGTAAATTATTGCCAAATCTTTGCGTACTGAAGTCAAAAAATAATGACAGACATTTGAGATTCAGACTTAATAACCTTCAGAAAATTCATTCTAATGCAAAACATGTAATTATATCAACTTCTTAATTTGTAAGAGCAATGTTTAAAAATTGTCCCTATTTTGTGGGCCTTTGTCCCCCAATTATTTATGGCTTTGTCCAGATTTCTTGCTCTAAGAGTTTGAAAGCTATGCTGGAGGCTATTGTGAGTATTTTGGGTGAAGGCCCATGTACCTCTTAGATTTTGGATTTACTTGATTTTTGTTTGTCTCATAATTATTTTGTTTTTGAAAGGGAAGTTTTTTGTAGAAAAAGGGGGCAGCTATGGTTGCCTCATTTGCTCCCTCATATTCTATTCTGTACATGGGGGAGTTTGAATAACGCATTCTTTATTCTGATAAATTCTTTTTTTTTCAACAACTTTTTATTTGGTTTTACATCCAAAAATTAACAATCAAAACATGAAGAAGGCAACAGAATAATCAACTATTTATAACTATATACAATCATCCATGACAACATTCAGTATGAATTGTAGAAACCATTAATATTTGTCCAACAAAATTTGTAGTTTCTGCCAGGCTAATCTTTTGTGAGTTATATTGGATATTCTGATAAAAATAGTTTGCATTTCTTTTTTACACACACATCATCATCTTCTTTCGGCTGTTCCCGTTAGGGGTTGCCACAGCAGATCACCTATTTCCATTTCTTCCTGCCCTCTGCATCTTGCTCTGTCACACCAGCCACATGCATGTCCTCTCTCACCACATCCATAAACCTTATCTTAGGCCTTCCTCTTTTCCTATTACCTGGTAGCTTCATCCTTAGCATCTTTTTCCCAATATACTCAGCATCCCTCCTCAGCACATGTCCAAACCAATGTAATCGTGCCTCTCTGGCTTTGTCTCCAAACCTTCCAACCTGGGCTGACCCTCTAATATACTTATTCCTAATCCTGTCCACCCTCGTCACACCAAGTGCAAATCTTAACATCTTTAATTCTGCCAGATCCAGCTCAGACTCCTGCCTTTTTGTCAATGCCATTGTCTCCAACCCATATAACATAGCTGGTCTCAATACACTCTTGTAGACCTTCCCTTTCACTCTTACAGGTACTCATCTGTCACAGATCACTCCTGACACTCTTCTCCACCCACTCCATCCTGCCTGTACTCTCTTCTTCACCTCTCTTCCACACTCACCATTACTCTGAACTATTGACCCCAAGTATTTAAACTCATCCACCTTCACCACCTCTACTCCTTGCATCCTCACCATTCCTCTATCCTCCCTCTCATTCACACACATATATTCTTTCTTAGTCCTGCTGACCTTCATTCCTCTTCTCTCTAGAGCATATCTCCATCTCTCCAGGGTCTCCTCCACCTGTTCCCTACTCTCACTACAGATCACAATGTCATCTGCAAACATCATAGTCCACGGGAACTCCTGTCGGATCTCATCTGTCAACCTGTCCATCACCATTGCAAATAAGAAAGGACTCAGAGCTGATCCTTGATGTAACCCCACCTCCACCTTAAACGCATCCGTTACTCCCACTGCAGACCTCACCACTGTCACACTACCCTCGTACATATCCTGTACCACTCTTACATACTTTTCTGACACTCCTGACTTCATCATACAATACCACAACTCCTCTCTAGGCACCCTGTCATATGCTTTCTCTAAGTCTACAAAGACACAATGCAACTCCTTCCGACAGTCTCTGTACTTCTCCATCAACACTCTCAGAGCAAAGATCACATCTGTAGTGCTCTTTCCTGGCATGAAACCATACTGCTGATCACTAATCATCACCTCCCTTCTTAACCTTGCTTCCACTACTCTTTTCCATAACTTCATGCTGTGACTGTTCAGTTTTATCCCTCTGTAGTTACTACAGCTCTGCACATCACCCTTATTCTTAAAAATCGGTACCAAAACAATTTTTCTCCATTCCTCAGGCATTCTCTCACTTTCCAAGATTTCATTAAACAATCTGGTTAAAAACTCCACTGCAATTTCACCTAAACACCTCCATGCTTCCACGGGTATGTCATCTGGGCCATTTTCATTCTTCATTCTCTTCATAGCTATCCTTACGTCCTCCTTAATAATCCATTGTACTTCATGATTTACTATCCCTACATCATCCAACCTTCTCTCCCTCTCATTCTCTTCATTCATCAACCCCTCAAAGTACTCTTTCCATCTTCTCAACACACTCTCCTCACTTGTGAGTATGTTTCCCTCATTATCCTTTATCACCTTTACCTGCTGCACATCTTTCCTAGCTCAGTCCCTCTGTCTAGCCAATTGGTACAGGTCCTTTTCTCCCTCCTTAGTGTCCAACCTTTCATACAACTCTTCGTATGCCTTATCCTTAGCCTTCACCACCTCTCTCTTTGCCATGCACCTCATCTCCTTATACTCCTGTCTACTTTCTTCATCTCTCTGACAATCCCACTTCTTCTTTGCCAACCTCTTTCTTTGTATACTCTCCTGTACTTCCTCATTCCACCACCATGTCTCCTTGTCGTCCTTCCTCTGTTCAGATGTGATACCAAGCACTTTTCTAGCCATCTCCCTTACTAGCTCTGCTGTAGTTACCCAGCTAATTGGTAACTCTTCACTGCCACCTAGTGCCTGCCTTAACTCATCCCTGAACTCCACCTCACAATTACTCTTTTTCAATTTCCACCACTTGATCCTTGGTGCTGCCCTCACACTCCTCCTCCTCTTCTTGATAACCATTGTCATCCTACAAACCACTATCCTATGCTGCCTAACGACACTTTCTCCGGTCACCACTTTACAGTCTCCAATCTCCTTCAAACTGGCCCTCCTACATAAGATATAATCCACCTGTGTGCATCTTCCTCCACTCTTGTAAGTCACCCTATGCTCCTCCCTCTTGTTAAAATATGTATTCACCACAGCCATGTCCATCCTTTTCACAAAATCCACTACCATCTGACCCTCTGCATTCCTTTGTTTAACACCATTCCTACCCATGTCGTCCTTCCTCTGTTCAGATGTGATACCAAGCACTTTTCTAGCCATCTCCCTTACTAGCTCTGCTGTAGTTACCCAGCTAATTGGTAACTCTTCACTGCCACCTAGTGCCTGCCTTAACTCATCCCTGAACTCCACCTCACAATTACCCTTTTTCAATTTCCACCACTTGCAGTGGGAGTAACGGATGCCCATTGAAATCTGCTCCAATCACCATTCTCTCACCCTTGGGTACAGTCATCACCACTTCATCCAATTCACTCCAAAATTTTTCTTTCTCATCCATTGCACTCCCAACTTGTGGAGCATACACACTAACAACATTCATCATTGCACCATCAATTTCCAGCTTCATAAACATCACTCTATCCGACACTCTTTTCACCTCCAAAACACTCTCAGCATACTGTTCCTTCAGAATAACCCCTACACCATTTCTCCTCCCATCCACACCATGATAAAACAATTTGAACCCACCTCCAATACACCTAGCAATTACTCCCCTTCCATCTGGTCTCTTGCACACACAATATACCAACCTTCCTTCTGTCCATCATATCAGCTAGCTCTCTCCCTATACCAGTCATACTGCCAACATTCAAAGTTCTGACCCTCACTACCACAGTCCTAGCCTTTCTCCTCTCCTCCTGCCTTCGGCCATGTCTTCCGCCTCTTCTCCTCCTTCGGCCAACAGTAGCCCAATTTCTGCCAGCACCCTGTAGGCTAACAGTACTGGTGGCGGTCGTTGTTAACCCAGGCCTCGACCGATCCGGTATAAACATTTTTCTTGGTGACTGCATGAAATTTTTTGGTGAAGTTTTACACCGGATGCCCTTCCTAACGCAACCCTCCCCATTTATCCGGGCTTGGGACTGGCACAAAGAAATGCACTGGCTTGTGCATCCCCAGTGGCTGGGTTATTTCTTTTTTACACACACACACAGCTAAATTTATAAAGTCAGTAAATAGGAGATCTTGTTTATTCTTCTAATTCATTGTGATTACCTTTCTAGCAATGGCCAAAAGTGACCAAAGGAGAGGTATTTGATGTCTTGGAATCACATTTGGAATAGGAACATTAAATAACAACAAGGAATCAGTAACATGACAATTATCTGACCACAAAGCCTTTACAAAATATCTGAAATCATTCCAAAATTCTAAAACAACTCTACATTTGATAAACATATGGCCCCAATTAGCCTGCAGTTTCACAACAAACATTTTATTTCTTTACTCTTAGCAATAAAAGCAATTTTATAGATAGTGAAAAACTTCTATATAGAAATTTCCAAGTAAACAACTTCCAATAAAGAGAAGATGTTGTGCTATTCACAGATTTTAATAACAGTTTTTTTATTATCTGCTGAAAGGGATTCTTTATTAACATTTGTAGAATAATCCCAAAAGGCTAAGTCAAATGGTAAAAATGCATCACGTAAGATTTTATATATAGAGGAAATGCACAATTTATGTCCATCTATTGAGTTCGGACCAAACCAAGTTCCACGCACGAAAGGCTGAGTGCACGGTTCAAACCAAAATGACTGTAGAACCAAAAAACAAACCAGCACAATGGGGAAAAGTGCTAAAATATACTTTATTCGTGGCAAAGTTTATTCCATATAATCCTTGTGTTGCAAACCGGTTTCGGCTATCTTTAGCCTTCTTCAGTGCATAAAGAGAAAGTAGTGTGTTAACAGCACATCCTGGTCAATGCTTATATACCAAATAATTTAAAGGTATATATACACCAAAAAGACTTTTCACATTTGTTAGGAATTAGTCATAGAACTCTAAGCTTGTCTTGGTCTTCAAAAGATAATACCATCAAACTTAACAAATATAATTATAAAGATGTATTACAAAAGATGCATGAAACAAGAAGCTGACAAAGATTACTCCATTTCATTTAAACCAGGTTTGAACAAAGCCCCTAACCTGGTAATCCATGAGGATTCCATATCATTTAATTTGTCATGCCAGCCTGCTTTAGAGTTTCTATGCAAAACAATTTTGTCAATAATCACAAATTTAAACTGCGCAGTTTGGTGAGTTGTAGTATGTTTGTATAGAGCATTGAAAATTTTTTGATTTCTAATGGCACTAAGATGTTCACTTATCCTATGCCTCAGTGGTCTGGATGTTTGACCCACATAGAAGGAGGAACATGTACAAGTGGCCAGACAGATCACCCAATCTGTACTGCAACTGCCAAAAATTCTAATCTGGTATACGTTAGGGATATTACTGCTAGAAAATTCTTTGGTCTTAGAAATATGTCTGCAAGCGCTGCAGTGATTGCAGGGAAAACATCCTACCAGAGGGTCACCAAATAGGGTGGTTTGAATAGATGTAGATGGCTTATATCTTTTATAGTGTGTGAAATGAGATTGGATCGTTCTGCCCCTACGGTATGAAAAAGCACATTTGTCAGGTAATATCTCATTCAAGTGTTCATGGGCCTTCAAAATGTCCCAATGATTGTTAATGATGTCTCTAAAAAAAGGTGCGTTGCTGCCAAATGTGGTGACAAATCTGATGGGCTGAGATATGGTAAGTTTGTCATCATCTTGTGAGTGTTTGTATTGTAATAATGTAGATCTGGGTACATCATTGATCTGGTTAATAGTTTGATTAATATGATGTGTCTTATATCCTCGACTTATGAGTCTACTGGACAAATCCCGTACACATTCAGAGTGGTTTTCTTCGGATGAACAAATCCGTTTCATCTGTAAATACTGGGATTTGGGGATGTTGTTGTTGATGATGTGGTGGGGATGATAGCTGGATGCATATAAGAGTGTATTGTATTGGGGAAATTTTCTATGTACCTTAGTTGCCAATGTGTGATCAGCTTGGCGAGAAACTATCACATCCAAGAATACAATTTCTTCATATTGTTGATTTAAAGTAAACTGAATGTCCCGTGGATTGTTGTTCAGATATTTTACAAAATCCTGTACCTGTATACTGTCAACCCATCACACCATCCAACCATCATCCAAGTACCGTCTCCAAATGTCTAAATGTTCCATGTACTGATTATTGCAAGAATCATATATAAATTGTTCAAAAAATCCCATAAATAAGTCTGCATATATGGGAGCAAAGGATGCTCCTATAGCAGTACCTCTGACTTGCCAATAAGCCTGTCCCTCAAAATAGAAAATATTCTTGGTTAACACATATTCTGTTAGTCTGATGAGGAAATTGTTAAAACCAGTGGTGTACAATTGAGATCTGTCTAACCAATAGGAAATGGCTGATATACCTGCATCATGTGGGATGCTGGTATAGAGGGAAGAGACATCCAATGTGCATAGCCACCAGTCTGATTCCAGTTGTGTATCCTGAATTATGTTTTGAAATTCTGTAGTATCTTGTAACCTCGATCTTATCATGGGTAATAGAGGTTTAAGATAATATGTAAGGAAGGCCAATAACTGTTCAGTAAGTGAACCTCTCCCAGAAACAATCGGCCTACCAGGGGGATTAGTAGGATGTTTATGAATCTTTGGAATTAAGTACAGATATTGAGCAATTGGTTCAGCAACTTTTAGTTGTTTGCATGTTTGTTTATCAATAATCCCCTCCTCAGTAGCTAAATCCAGAAAAGAATCAATATGTGTTTTGAAATTAGGTGTTGGATCAAGGACCATGTTGATGTAAAACCGGGCATCAGACAATTGTTTGTGGGCTTCAGCTTGGTACATGGAATAATCCATAATTACAATGCCCCCTCCCTTATCAGCTGGTGTAATCACTATATCATGATTGAAACGAAGTTCCTGTAGTGCTTGTTGTTCCTCCAAGGTTAAATTATGTTTAACAGGTTGGTAGCCTAGAGAAAAATGTAAATCTTTGATGACACATTCTTTGAATATGGCTACATGTTTGTCCATTGGTGGTTGAAAATCAGATTTACCAAATTTAAACCCAGTGGATCTTTGAGAGTTGTCACCATATGAAAAAAATATTTTATGGTTAATCAACCTGCAAAAATCATTAATATCATTAACCAATGTATGTTCAGGAACAAATGAAGTCGGTACAAAGTTTAGACCCTTGTTTAACAATTTATTGTGAACAGATGACAATTCAAAAGATGATATATTGTGCACATTGTTTGTTAGCTCACAATTTTCTGTAGTAGCAATTGTAAACTCTGTGTGCCTGTGTTTGTGTTTTCTACCACCTCTATGTTCCCTGGGTCTAAAGGGTCAGATGGTCTTCTCTTAGCCATTGGAGATGCCTGGTTGGAAGGGCAATCATAGTCTGTGGCTGAAGATGTCTCATCTTCAGAAGTGCCACTTGTTTGGTTGTTCTTTCTTAGAAGAGACCTAGGTCTTTTTCTCCTACTACTAGTTTTGTTGTTAGAATCGAAAAACCTAACATTTTTCTGTGTGACAAATGGTTCCCCTTTTCGTAATCAGTAATATCACGCTGGAATTTATATGTTTTCTTTTTGATTAATTGTTGTTCAAGTATTGCTAGATCTTTAGCCAAGTTTGCTAGATAACTTTTGTAAAACTCTTCTGACTCAAAGATATTAGCTTCAAGACAATTGTTGTGGATCTCAACAATCTGTGATTCAATTATACGCTCATAATAAGATATCAAAGTATTAACAAATAGCATGGAAGCTTGGTGTTGGGCATCTGCCCAATCTTTAGAAAGTTGGGAATCAATCAGACTCACTAGGGGTTGGATACGAATCCTTAGTCCCCGGGATGTGATATTTTTCATTTTGTATGCCTTAAACAGCTTCAAATGCCAGATGTTGGCTCTTAGTGTTTTCATATTTCTGGTTATCTTTTGAAAAAGTATACCACAGCAATATTTAGCATCTCCATTATTCATATGAGAATCACTAGGACCAACTGAATTGAGGCCAAAAGCTTCCAAATTGTCTTATCTGCTGATAAACCTTGTAAGATGCCTTTTAAATCCACAGCACTGTTCATTTCTACAAGTAAGTCTGGCCCAAAATGGACAAAAATAGTATATGTGTATAACAGGTGTTATTATGTATGTGACTTGCCAACTATTGGGAAGTCGACTATCATGAAAGAACAAACCACGTGTGTATACCAGGTTATAACCTGTACGTCTTATTCAATTTATGAAGTGTAACAAAAAAGGTCCACCTATCTATGATCTTACTCAAAACCAGGATTGAAAAAACAGAATTGTAAATGCTTACTTTAACAACATTGCATTGTAAGTAGTCGACCTTCGTCTCAACTACTATACTTTAGATTAATTTCCTATATATATTTTTAGATCTCACTTAAATAATGCTATTGGCAGACCTTCGTCTCAACCAACCTATGTAAAAAGAAAACTGGCCAACCTACGTTTCAACCAGTATCTTATATCATAAAAGACAAGTCTGATTAGAACTTGCCCAATGTTAGTATTCATCAAATATGCCAATCCTGATAGTATTTAAATAAAATGACTATTTGTGACTGAAAAAAAGAATCTTTTTTATAAAAACGATAAGTGGGCCCTATTGTACACAATGTGGTCTAATTATAGATAATATAAACCTGGATATAAATTCCAGAAAAAGTTTTACATATGTGATATGGTCAAGAATTGTTAAATAGCTTGTTAAATATACATATACATATATATATATATATATATATATATATATATATATATATATATATATATATATATATATATATGGACCTACCTTAGTAGATCGACATGTTAAAAGAGCGAACACGAATTAACCGACGCCAGAAGATCGCAAGTCACTTTACCGACGCCAGAAGATCGACAAGGCAGAAGACCGACGGAGGAAGACACTGACGCTGAGAACACTGCGATGGGGAAAGGATGTGTAAGTATGCGGTAGTGACGGACGATAGGGTGCGAGTAAGGTAAGTGTGCAATGTTGGTGGTCTGCAGGGGTAGGGGTGGGATAAGTGAGTTAGGGTGCGAGTAAGGTAAGTGTGCGATGTTGGTGGTCTGTAGGGGTAGGGGTGGGATAAGTGAGTTAGGGTTAGGGTGCGAGTAAGGTAAGTGTGCGATGTTGGTGGTCTGTAGGGGTAGGGGTGGGATAAGTGAGTTAGGGTTAGGGGGCGGGTTAGGTGAGTGTGCGATAGTGACGGACCTTAGGGTAAGGGTTTGGGTTAGGGTTGTAGATAGTTGTGTATGTATGGGTTAGTGTTTGTTTGTAAGGATTTTGGTGTGCTTGTGTTGTGTGTGTGGGTTTTGGATAGGGGATTTGTTTTGTTTGTTGGTATGATGTGTCGGGTGTATGCGATGTCGTGTTTGTGCACTGTCGATCTTCTGGCATCGGTGAAGTGACTTGCGATCTTTTGGCGTCGGTTAATTCGTGTTCGCTCTTTTAACATGTCGATCTACTAAGGTAGATCCATATATATATATATATATATATATATATATATATATATATATATATATATATATGTATACATACGAAAATGTCAAGATTGTGTCAGAAGTCCTGCCCAAAATGAACACACTGATTGGAATGCTTATTGTAGTTCAAATTAAAGCATATAAATATAGCTAGCCCAAGCTTTCCTTTTAAGAAAAATACAAAGGTGCCAAAATAATGGAAGCCTTAATTAAATCTAATTTGTTATCAGAACCTAGATCAAACTCTCTTGTGATAATGGAACAGTCCAAAATTCCAATGGAACAAACCAAAACTGTGTAAATAGTATGAGCTTATGTTACATATATATTATGTGTTTCAAAACATATATATATATCATTATTATTCAATCATAACTCACAGCTGTATTAATATATCAAAATGTCATGATAAATATTATGAAAAAAAGTTTAGCGACAGTCACAAGAGATCATATATCCACACCATAGAGATAGCAATACTTCCACCAGGGTGAACCATAAGTCCAAAACAAAACGTTTCTAGTTCAATTCGATCTTGTAATGGCGCCCAAAAGCTGTAATCCTTGTTTGACCGAAATAAAAGTTCTTAGTTCAATTTAACTTTCTAGATGGTGCCTAAAATAGTAGACAAAATGCGACTGCTTCCAAAATAGTTAGTTAATGGAGGAAAAAGTATATCTTGAGGATCCCCAAAGTGGCGCTAAATATAAACAAGCCACCATTATATATGATCATAACAGTTAGTGTATCCTAACCATAAAAGTACATGAGGACCCCAAAATATTGAACAACCATCAACAGTACCTGTTAAACTGCTTTTATTCAATCGTTGCTTACAATTATATCATTCACGTAAACTGCATCCAAAAAGAGATGTTATATCCAACCCCACGAGTTGAAAATGTTGTTCTCGAGAATAGGCCTGTTGAGGTAAACCAGAAAATAAGTGCCAATAAATATCCAAAAAGTAAATATCCAATGTCGACCATGAAAGTTCCTGATTTAATCCCAAACAGTGAAATAACGCAAAAAAGATCTAAAACTTGAGATACAAACACGCGAATAGTCCAGGATACCCATCAAGCCACAGAATCGACTGCCATTTCACCCAGGCACCCCCAGCATGTGAGAGAAGGAATTCGGACCAAACCAAGTTCCACGCACGAAAGGCTGAGTGCACGGTTCAAACCAAAATGACTGTAGAACCAAAAAATGAACCAGCACAATGGGGAAAAGTGCTAATATATACTTTATTCATGGCAGAGTTTATTCCATATAATCCTTGTGTTGCAAACCGGTTTCGGCTATCTTTATTCTCTATTCTCTATTGAGTTGTCACACATTAAAAGTTGTAACAATTTTGGCAGGGAATCTGGTTCTGAATTTATTGATATGTTCACTTTGTTCGCAATTAGCTGTTATAGAGTTTGTAAGGATAATCAATTATATTGTTTAACATTATATCTAGCTAGAAGAAAGTTTGCTGAATGAATCTTGTTGTTATATAGAAATTGATAGCAACATTTTAGGTTATTATCTTTAAAATTTAACATTTTATTTAGATTAAAGGACTCTAAACAGTCTGGCATGTACTCAATGGGAATTATAAGAAAAATAACTGTTTAACACTGTAATTGTTTTCTATTACACTTTTAAAGGTACTGAAGATGTGATTCATACCATAAGTGAAATGACTAAACTTCGTATTATATAAACAGTAATCTTGCAATACTCAATATATTTTACTTGTGCCTAACGAGGAGTTTATTTGGGCTTCATAACTACTACAAGATACTATATGAATTTTTGTTTCCAGCTTGAAATGTAAGTAATGCTTAGCCAGTGTAGTACTTTGTTAATAATAGTAGCTTTGGAATACAGTTCAATGTTAAGAAAACCAATTCCATTTTTATCCCAACGTCTTACATGCCAGTTACAAGCTATTATTGGTTTTTGAGGAAACCAAAGAAACTTAAGTAATATAGCATTTATTTGCCTGAAAAAAAATTTTGGAGGAATTAAAATTAGAGATTGCATATAGAATAAATTTTTGGGTAGAATAACCATTTTTATGAATGTGAGTCTATCCTCCATGGTAAAAAAAAACATTTTATTCCAATTATTTGTTAGCATGGTGTTTGTGTTTAATAGATTAGTATAATTTAAAAGTACAGTCTCTTTCCAAGTGGGTTTTATAGTAATCCCTAAATATTGTATTGTTTTATTTTCCCAATTGAGGTTTTTATGATCTTGCAGATTTTTATTAATTTTCTTATTGATTAATAGTGTTTCAGTTTTGCTCTGATTAAATTTTAGACCTGAGATTTTTTCAAAAAAATTGACTGATTTGGTGATATAATGCAAAGAAGAACCTATATCCTGACTTGTTAAAAGAATATCATCTGCAAACAGCCATTAGACCTCAGGAATTTGTTAAAGTGTTCAGATTTGTAAAGTAACACTCAATTTTTGCCGCCCATTACTTTTTGTCTTGGTGGGCTTAGCCCCACTTCGTTCACCCTTGCTAATGCTCAGGCTCTATCTGCTCCCCTGCCCTGCCCCCAATTCTCACCCGCCGCCACTATCTACATTTATAGTAATCCTAACCACACCCACACCTCAACTTCACATCACCTCCACCAATCACAGCTCCTCAAGTCAGATCACATTACACCACACCCACTTGCTACACCACACAATACTCCCAACCACTGACATTCCCTTTAGGCATTATTACATCACTCCACACTACTTACCCATCCACATATACTACAACCCTATAATTCCTATCCTCGCCTCCACCTAGAACCAACTTAAACTTTATAACCACGACTATCACACAACTAAGTCTAGTCTGTCTTCTTATAATTCTTTATAACTCCACAAGTTATCACTCTAGCAATATCCCTAAACTTAGTAGCACAACACTATATTATGCACTCTCATATACAGACACCGCACATTGTAATAATATCTGCCCACAATTGTTTAAGAGCTACATAACTGACCAATTCAAAACTAAACATATATGCTCTCATTCCTTCTCCCAAAAACACAATACTTTCTCACACTCATCACCAAACTCAAACATATGTATAACCATTTCAACACCAGGCTTGCCATAATTGTGGACATCCACCCCAACCCAGGCCTAAATCCATCCTGTCCAACACAAACTTCTCCAACACAATTAGCAGAACATAATACCCCCACTATATTCATTCCTGGGCAAATCAACAGCAGCAGCAAAACCAACCATCTCTTAGTGCTAAATGTTAATATTAGAAGTATCAAAAATAAAATATCTGAACTTCAAGCCACAATAGCACACTACGCCCCAGACATAGGTGCTTCAACAGAAATCTGGCTAAATAAAAACATAACTAACTCAGAAGTTCTCCCTACTGGCTGCAATATCATTAGACAAGACAGACCACTTTGTAAAGGGGGCGGAACTGCCTTACTGTATAGGTCCAACTTAACTTTACATCAAATACCAAACTCCTACCCCTCCTCCAATAATTGGGACATACTTATCTCACAACTTCAACTTCACCCTAAAAAGATCATCACCATGATTGTATTCTATATTCTACCTGGTAATACACCTGCTAGCCTTGAAGACTTCTTATCCTGGTGTTCTTCCACATACTCACAAGAAACCCTTATTCTGGGGGATTTCAACCTAGATTGGTTCACTTGTATATCAGAACCATCAAGTAATCTAATAAATCTCCATGGCTACCAGCAGCTAGTCCAAATTCCAATTAGATGTGATAAAAAATCTAAAAGGTAATCCATCCTTGACTGGGTCCTAATTAACAACCCCACATTTTACCCCCCACACAGGCAGTCTCCCAGATACCTTAAGTGACCACAACATAATATACCTTATACGTAGTAGAACAAGCTTATGCAAAACCACTAACTATAAATCCACTAGAAACACAAAAAAATTCTCTCCTGAGGTCTTCAATACTCTACTCTATAACTGTGACTGAACCCCCCCCCCTAAAAACCCTCCCACTTGACCAGGCTATAGCATATTTCAACAAAACATTTCTACAACACCTAGACACTGTTGCTTCATTGTGCAAAATCAAGGTTAGAACCTCTACAACCCCCTGGCTCAGTAAAGAAACCAAACAAATCCTCAAGTCCAGGGACACTGCCTGGGTTTACTATCAAAAAAACAAAGAAACACAAAGCCTAACTAGGTACCAAGAACTGTGCAACTGTGCAAAAAAATGCATTAGGCTGGACAAAAAATCCTACTACATGACATTACAAACTAAATACTAACACAACCCCCCAAAATTTTAGGAAAATGTAAACCAGCTACTAAAACCCACCCAAAAGGCTATCCCAAAACGAACCACCCCGACACTAAAGTGCCCATCGTAACACAATTCAACTCCCACTTTGTGAACTCAATTATTTCTTTATTATCACAGGACAGTTCCAACCTCACTATCCCCCCAACACAAATAATACTAATACTAGCTTTACCCTCAAAACAGTTTCCACCACCTCAATCAAAAGCATGCTCTCCAAACTAAAAACCTTGTCAACAGCAGCCTACCTACTCCCCAGCTATTTCTTGAAACTCACAGCAGATGCTAATGCTATCCCAATCTCCACTCTCATAAACAGATCAATTGTTGAAATCTATATGCCCAAACTCTCTAAAATATCCTATGTTACACCCATACATAAAAGTGTGACCGCCACTGAAATTAATAACTGTAGACCCATTGTATACTCTCCCCCCTGGCAAAAAACTCTAGAAAAATGCATCCATACTCAGGTGCTAAAATATTTCCTAGACAGCAACATTCTGTTACCTACTCGACATGGTTTCAGACGTACCCATAGTACCACTACAGCCCTCCTCTGCTTCACAGACACAATAAACCATCTCAAAAATGAAGGCCTGCAGGTGTCAACTCTTTTTCTGGATTTGTACAAAGCATTTGACACAGTCTCACACCAAATCCTGCTAAACACACTAAACCAATATCACCTATCAAATTCCACTCTTACCTGGTTCCAAAGCTACTTAACTGACAGGTACCAGGCTGTGAAATCGGAAAATTATCTCTCTCATCAGCTGCCCATAACTATAGGAGTCCCACAGGGTTCTATCTTAGGACCACTCCTGTTCACAGTTTTCACAAATGACCTCCATATATCCACACAGCATGCATCTATCATTCAGTATGCAGATGATACTACCTTAATTTGTGCTGCACAAAATATTCCCACCCTTCTGCAAACAACTCAACTAGCATTCTCTGACATTGAAAACTATCTTACCAAAGCCCAATTTATCCTTAATCCAAATAAAACTCAGTTTATGATTATAACCAGTTCTAACAAAAACACTGATAACAGTCAATTCACTATCTACTCCGCAAATGCTACTCCAATTGCTCCAGTGGCACAGGCTAAGCTATTGGGAATAACTATAGACTCTCACCTAAAATTTGATAGTCATCTCAACTTAACTATTAAAAAAGTACATGCCAAACCGGGATCACTCTACAGTATCAAACCGTTTCTTACCAACAACACATGATTAGCCATTGCTTGCTCCCAGCTTCTATCCACCCTACTCTATGCATCTCCCATTCTGACTAATCTCAGCAAAACTGAACTAAGCAAAATGGAAGCCTGCTATAACAGAATTGCCCACTTTGCTGCAAATTGCTCATACAGAACTCATCACTGTACTGCTTTGAGCCAGCTCCACTGGCTTGAACTTCCCAACCTCCTAAACTACAATCATCTCTGCCTCTGTCACCTATCTATTACCTCCCCAATAAGTGTCCTGCCCTCAAAAACCTAGTACAACATCACTCAGCCAAAAGGCCTCTTAGATAACAAGCAAACTACTACTAGAAGTCACCAACAGCTATAATAGCTTTGGAGATACACTATATAGTAGTTCAGTGGCTAAAAAATGGAACTCTGTCCCCACTAGCATACAAAACACATCATCCATAGCCTCCTTTAAAAACCTCATTAGGCAACATCTCAAGCAAAGTTGGCAGTGCAATGACTGCTCCCCAGGCTAGTGAAAGCGAATAAGGTACACATACTAAGCCTAGAGTACTTGATAACAGTTCTCAGTCTTACAAACTCTGGCTAATGTACAATGTATGTACTGTACCTATGTACTATGCATGTATTCTACCTATGTTCCAAATTTCAGCTGTACACCACAAATCTATTAATTACCTTTATTTTTAAACGAGTTTTCTTGTCTCTTCTCTCCACACTGTTGATGTGCTGAATACCACTGTAAAAACATATGTATTGTAATTTGTGTATATACTGGTCATGTCTAAATATCTAAATGTATCTGTAATTATTTTTCTGTGTGGAGCTTTTCTCCCCGGGCCTCAGCTGAAAAAGGGCCTTTTTGCCTCAGTCAGAAACCCCCGGTTATCAAATGTAAAATAAAAAAATAAAAACAGCTGGATTTTTTGAAAAGTGTTCACTATTTAAAGAAAATCCTTTTATATTGGTATCATGTCTTATATAAGTAGTGAAAGGTTTTATTGACAGAGCAAACAATAAGGGTGACAGCGGGCAGCCTTGTTTTGTACCTTTTAAAATTTTAAAGGATGACGATAAACATGACCCAATTTTAACATATACTTGGGAATCATTATATAATTTTAATATTAAATTAAATTAATGCCCATGCCATCCCATTTGGCATGTACCTCACTAAACACCTGCAACAACTGGAAAGGTCACAAAAGTACCTCACAAAGAGGATCCTAGGCCTTAAACATTTGTCCTTTATGGATAGACTAAAAAAACTCCAACTATTCCCTGTCTCGTATTGTCTGCTTAGAGGTGATCTCTGCTTTACTTACAAAGCCATGTCTGACCCAGCTCTGTTAGAAATGCTACATATGAAGAAATCCCAATCCCACCACACCACATGCTCCAGAGACCTCAACCACATTACCACAATCAACAGAACATGTTGGAGCGACAGGTTCATAACTCAGAGACTGCTCATGCTTTGGAATAGACTTCCCATACATGTCAAGCAGAGCACCTTACTGGTCATCTTCAAGAGAAATCTTGATGAGTGGATGGGAAATACAAAATTCTCCCCAGGGATCACCCCAATAGCTTTACTCGACAGAGGCACTGGGAACTAAGGTCGGGTGGCACGATGCTAGGGTAATCCTATGGGCTAGGCTTGTAAAGGCCCCAGGGCCATTAGTCTAGTACACACCTATGAACCTATGAATACAATCTAAAGAAAATTATATCCTTTAAGAATTTTATGTAAACATGACCAGCTAACTGAGTCAAAGGCTTTATCAATATCTAAGCTAATAATAGTGAGTTGCTTTTTGGTCTTGTTTGCAATATAAATAAAAGATAATAATTTAATAATATTGTCTTGAACTTTTCTATGTAATATGAAACCTGTTTGATCATAATCTATTACAATGAGCAACTGAGCAGTATATTATTCAACCTCTTAGCCAGTATGGACATAAGGATTTTGTAATCAATTTTTAACAAAGAGATAGGCCAATAGGAAGAACATAATTGTGAATTTTTGCCTTGTTTAAAAATAGGGGAAATAAAAGAATATTTCCAGGAAGGGGTACCTTCAATTCATTTTTAATTATAGAAAATGCATTCCACAGTATTTTTAATTTTGAATCTGGAAAAATGTTATATATTTCTGTAATTGTTCCATCTAGACCTGGGGCTTTATTATTTTTATGTTTTTAATTTGGTCTTTCAATTCCAGTAATGATATTGGTTTATCTAGTATCTTTTTTTGTTGTTTTGCTAATTTGTTTGTGATGTTGTTTTGGAGAAATTTATCAATTATAGCATCGGTCTCTAAAGCAATATTTTTATCATTAATTGAATCATAATATGGTTTAAATGCTTCTAATATAGGTTTTAAATCAGTTATTTTTGTGGAATTATTAACTGTGTACTTAATTTCATTAATATGATTTAAGTTATTAATTTGTTTAGTCCTAATAGCTAGCTTATGTAGATGTTTAGGATTTACAGAATAGGACTGTAGTTTGAGTCTTTCCAGATTAATTGAAACTTTGTGATTTAATATTTCTAACTATTTTTGGTGTAAACTTGATAATTCTGTATGTGCAGTCTTAACATTAGGCTTTAATTTTGGTTTTAATTTATCTATTTTAGTTTTCAGTTCTAATAATTCCCTATCACATTCTTTCCTTTTTAGAAGATAACAGTTCTTTAGTCTACTGTAAAGGCATTTTAAAGGATCCAACAGTATGAGGTCTACTACCTCACCATTTTTATTAAACTCCAAAAATGTATTTATTTCATTTAAAACCCAGTCTTTAAAACCTTTAATTTTTATTATGTAAGCTGGAATTCTCTGCCAAAAAATGAAATCATAATTTCTTATACTGAGATTGAAAGTAAGGGCATTATGATCAGAAAGTGAACACATTATTAAGACTTCATGTAATTTAGAGTATAAGTTATTTGAGATGAAGACCTTATCTATGTTTGCTTGGATTCCAAGTCTAAAGGAGTAATGGGTATAATTAAGGGAACTTGCCATTTTTATATCATAAATATCTTTGAGATTCATTGAGGTAAAAAATGATTTAGTTTTTTTAATTGTGCTGTTATTTTGGGTTTGCTGACTCTGCAAGTAGCTCTGTCTGATAATAAACAATTAAAATCCCCAGCTAAGATGATTTCACCTATATCATGTAAGGCTATGGTATCTAAGCATTTGTCTACAAATCTAGATCCCAATCCAGGTATCTAATAAGAATTAATTAAAGTATAACATTTCTTATTAATTTCTAATACCGCCAAATACAACGTTCCATCTTTATCAGAAAAAGTACAAGAATTTTAGGCATGGTAGGAGAAGTTTTCCACAATATAAGAGAACCTTTCCTTTTTTTTGGAACAACAGTCATTAAGAATTGAATAACCATTAAAGGATAATTTATCTAAATATTTTTTAGCAAATGAGTCTCTTGCAAAAAGATTATATGTGATTTGTGCATTTTAATAAACTTAAGTAAACTGGCTTTTTATATTATTAGGTTCATAGGTAAGTACTAGGCTATCTGCCCAAGGGCATCTATAAGCCTAGCCAGAATGTATTGGCTTTCACCGCCCCCTTAGATTAGTTCCCTGTGCCTCTGTCCAGCAGAACCATTAGTTCCCTGTGCCTCTGTCCAGCAGAGCCACTGCAGTGATCCCTGGGGTAAATTTTCTGTTTCCCATCCACTTGTCAAGGTTTCTCTTGAAGAGTGTTAGTGAGGGGCTCTGCCTAACGTAGATTGGAATCCTGTTCCAAAGCATGGGGAGTCTCTGGGACAGGAATCTATCCCTCCAGCACATCCTATTTATCATTGTGGTGAGGTTTAGATCCCTAGAGCATGTGGCTCTCAGGGATTTGTTTTTTATTAGGTGGAGCATGTCCATCAATTTGGGGTTGGACATGGCCTTGTATGTCAGGCAGAGATCACCTCTGAGTAAGCGGTATGCAACTGAGTACAGCTGAAGTTTCTTCATTTGGGTTACATAGGGCATCTGTCTGAGGCCAGTAATCCTCTTGGTGAGGTACTACTGTGGTCTTTCCATCTGTTGCAGGTGTCTTGTAAGGTGCATCCCAAATGGGGTGTTGTACTCTATGATGGGTCTGATGAGCGATGAGTAGAGGGGCACAATAACCTCTTTTGTTCTAGATGTGAACCTTTTTGTGATTAGGTGGGCCACATAGAAGGATTTTCTAAACACCTTGGCAATATGATTATCAAAGGAGAGATTACTATCTACTTGGGTCCCCAGATCCCTTATTTAATTTTCTGTATTTAGGGGACTATCAGGTATGTGGTAGTTCATGGGTACTTTGCTTTTTCCAAAGGGGATGACTATGCACTTTTTGGCATTTAGCTTGAGGCCATGATTTTGACACCAGGTATCCGTCTCAGTGAGACCCTTCTGGAGAATATCTCAGCTGGAGAGTCAATTATGGCCCCCAGTTTGCAGTCGTCTGTGAATTTGGCCAGCCAGAGTCTGCCTGTGCTTGCCTGCACCTCTGAGAAGTATATACCAAACAGGAGAGGCCCCAGGACTGAGCCATGGGGGATGCCACTTGTAACCGGTTTAGAGTCGGACATAGAGCCTGCAACTCTCACCGTGTGGGTTCTATCCATGAGCCAATTGGCAACCCATCTCATGACATAGAGGTTTATGTTCAGGCTGGTGTGCTTGTCTATAATAGCAGAATGGAGAATGGTGTTGAAAGCCTTTGTGAGGTCTAGGTAGGCTGTATGGACCTCCTTTCCCTCATCTAAAGCATTGGTAACTGTCTCAAAGAAGTCCACCAGGTTTAGGAGGCATGATCCATCCTTAACAAAGTCAAACTGGGTAGGGTCCAATGTTTGGTGGTTCCCAATGTCTCTGTTAATGAGTTCCATGATGATGCGCTCCATAGCCTTGCAGACCAGGCTAGTCAGGCTCATAGGGTGATAGTTCCCGGGGTCCGTTGTGGCTCCACCTTTGTGGAGTGGGATAACTGTTGCTGTGCACCACTCTATGGGCCTCATAGCCTGTAGAGAGGCTTAGTTTGAACAGTGTGTTTAGGTGAGGGGTTAGTTCATTTTGGAGCTCGTGTAAGACACAGCCTGGGATACTGTTCAGTCCCATTGAAGCTGTGTTTTTGGCTTTGGATAGGGCTGTTTTAACCTGTGTGTCAGTTTTTGCCAGGCTCTACATTCTTCTGGTATGGTTATGGGCCCTTTAGGGGGTGAGAGGGGAGTGAAGTTTGCACTAAACCTGTCTGCCAGAATGTTGGCAATATCAGTTGGTTCAGTGTATTTTGTGCCATTTTGCATTAACTCAGAGCAGATCTGAGAGTTTCCACTTAGGTTCTTGACATAGCTAAAGAACGATTTGCGGTTATCTTTGGAGTCCTTGGCAATTTTTCTTTCGAAGCTAGTATTGGATAATTTTATGAGGGATAGTAGTTTCTTGCTGATACTGAACAGGGATGGCTTTCCTTCTTGGGATTTTACTCTTTTCTGTATTAGTTTCCTCCTTCTATTGTACAGCTTGTTTATGGCGGGAGTCCACCAGACTGATTTCCTTTTCTTGGAGGAGTGAATCTTGGTTTTGCTTGGGATAGCACAATCCATGCATTCTTGCAGGTGCACTTACATTCTAGCATGTGAGTAAGGTATATTTAGAACATCTGTAATATGGTTTCACATACAGTGACTTGTAATAGCCTTTAGAATAACTTATCATGGATGAAACAAACATTTTAACTTTTGATTTTTGAAGCAAGTTTCTATATACAAAGACACACATGGAACAATGTGTTCCTGGTTAGATCAAATGATTAATCAAACCAGCCACTATCCACATCTCACACTCCAAATACATTATCTTCAGCTTCTGCCTTGTATGAAAAATAAAACTTTCAACAATATAATTATAAAAATGCAGTAATCCAAACTATTGTGATACTAAGGTTATGTAGTTTCAAAACGACATTACTATCTATTCTAATGAGATATGTATTTAACATTGTTAATATGAAGCATAATGTGAAGATCTGAAAAGTTATTTAAAACTATCTAGAAAAGACAGAAAAACAATATTATGTTTATCCATTTACATGAGAGACAATTATTGACTATATATATATATATATATATATATATATATATATATATATATATATATATATATATATATATATATATATATTATGGTAATGAAAGCAAAATATGATTGAATGTTGTAAATGCTCAACATAAATGTAAGCAAGATTCACTGACTGGATCACTGGCTCACTGAAAGGAGGCAAGAGATTAGGATCGGTGAAGCCACCTCCCCAAACAGACTGGTCACCAGTGGACTTCCCTAGGGCCCAATGCTAGGCCCACTTCTCTTTGGCACCTACCTCTTGGAAGTCAATGCCAAGGTCAAAGGCTTCTGAATAACCAAGTTCGCATATGATTGCAAACTTGGAACAACTGAGTCCCTCTAAGATGAGAAAACCCTTCAGTAAGGTATATCACAAACATTCACTTGATGTCAAAGCTATGGTTTAAAATTCAGTACCAAGAAATGCATTATAGTTGCTTTAGAGAAGTCTGTCACCCTAGGTAATTGCATCATCAATAAAACCTCCTAAAATTTGATTGGCTAGTCAGGACCCTGGGAACTCAAATAGAAAGTAAACTGGCCTTCGACCAACATGTGTCCAAGGTAATAAAAATTTCCTATTATGTTGTTTAACGTATAACCAAGGGTATGGCATCTAGGTCTAAAGAGGTCATCACAGCACTAAACTCAGCCCTCATTAGACCTATCATAGAGTATAATGTTACTTTCAACATATACCTGATCAGTTGCTTGCAGCAAATGGAACATCCACAAAAGCTTCTTATAAAAATAATTCAGGCAGTAAACACAATATCCTCTGTTTATAACCTCAAAGCCCTGTCTTCTAACTCAGTATCATACATACTCCTGAGAAGTGATCTTTATCTGACATCCAAGGCATCCCTGGACCCTGTTTTGATGAAACTTCTGCAAATCTACTAAATGAATGTAATCAGAACTACTAAATTAAAAGACCTAAATTTTGTTTGTGACATAAATAGGACATATTGGAGAGACAGATATGTTTCTTAGAGAATTCACATTTTCTAGAACAAGCTCCCCATTCATGTGAAGCAGAGTTCCTCCCTATTCCTATTTAATTGCAGCTTGGACCAAAGGATGGGCAATCAGAAATTCAGCCCTGGTCTGGCACTTACGTCTGATGGACAACGGCAGTCTGTACATCACTATAGAAATCATATTTGTGGGTCACATTTGAATTGCAAGGCTAGGTCTACAAGGACTCTAGTGGCCATTAGCCTAACTTACACCCATAAACCTATGAACGTATAACTGAGTATCATCTCTAGTGCTGATCCGTTCCCCAGATTTCCAGTGTTTTCCTGCCCATCACCATAGCCATTATCTAGTAGCCTAAAATGTGACTTTCCTCCTTAGTTCCAAAAACAGATTATGACATCTACACAGTCCTTTTGAGCTTTGTTTATTTTCAAGTCTGGATATTACTTATAATGTCATAGCTTTTCAGAACTAAGACCTAAAGGTTTCAATAGACTATGCATGTAACCTTTTTTGAAAAAAAATAAAGTAGATAAATAAGTCAATAAATAAAAATATGTACCTCCATGAAAATAATAATTTTACCATGAATTTTCCAATATTTTCCACATGGACAACATACAAACATTATCATTTGTTTGTATTTTTAAAATTGCCTCCAAAATTTTAAAATATGAGAAAAATGCTAAAAATATCCAGCTATCTGGAAGTCCATTTATTTTAACATTTGCACATTTAAGTACTTAAACTGCCCAAGTACGCATTTTATTACCAAACTCAAATGTAGTGTGAACCATGACTAAGAAATATGCATTTGGTGTTATGAAAGGCTATGTCTTCAAAATAAGGACTCTTTAAAGCAGTTAGCACATGTGCAACTGATTGGAGATCAATGAAAGTCAGAATACTTCAGTTACTGCCCTGATCACAATAAATAATACATTCAGCCATCACCACTATAATAGTAAAAGAGGATTGTAAATTACTGCTCGTGTCAAATACTGTGTTTATGTTTGCTTCTCAATGTACTCTGCTGATGTACATTATTTGTCGCATGTCATTAATGCACATTATAAGCTCCTTGTTGAACGAATCTCTGCATGCTCCTTATCTTCAGAGATATGAAAAAATTATATTGATATAAGTGGATACTTCAGCAAGAAAGAAAGATTTACCCTAAGATTTCCATTCAATAACATACATTGTCGATTCATGACATTAGCATGTGTGAAGGATACAAAAGCCAAAATCAGACTTGTGTATTGGAAAAGATGTTTTTAGATATCACAATCTGTTAATGTCTGTCTCAATGGGTACTCTAGCTATAAAAACACTGATGATTTTCACTGTAGTTCTGTTCGTCTACCTGCATCTTCATCAATCAATGCAGCTATAGATTTTGCACTCAGCACAATATTGACTTGGTTTTTCAAACCTATTCCCCTTCACTGAGGATTCTGTAATAAGTATTACCACTTGGTAAAACTTCACTAAGCTGTCATTAAAAATGGACACGTATAATGATCTTTTTACATGCACTGTATTTACAGGTCTTTCAGGAAACATCATCAGCATACTTCTTTCCTCCCAAACCTGATGAAGTGCCATGCCTTACCTCACAGAGGTTTGCATTTATTAAGAGTAATTAATGGTTTCTGGTTGCACAAATATCACATATCAATTACACTGATGCACAGATGAACACCAAAGAGATGAAACCATGCTTATTTTTGAGAAATTAGGTCTTACTGGAATACTCAAAAAACATATATACTTCATATTTCAGTATAGCTATTAAAAAGGTGAAAGAAATCTAGTTATATCCATGTAGTACACACAACTAAATAGAAAAGAACTTTTAAGAAAAAGTGCAAGTTGCTTTGGTTTTCATAACAGTCTCCGAGAACTGCAATGATAACTTTTTGCTCGAATTTAAAATAACATGCTCTGTATGCAGTATAGGTAGTGTAGCAATATATCCACAGTTAGCAAGAGTCACATGTGCACTTTATGACTGATTATTATTGGTTGATGTAAGGTGCTTGTAAGAGTTTTTTACCTTGTAAAATACATGCAAATTTAAACTTAATTCAGGCTGTCTCGTTATATGTAATAGGCCAAAACCATTAAGAAAACATTTTCTTTTTGTTTTATGGCATGTGCTTTCTTCAGATTATGCATGCGTGGTAGTATATACTGGTAGTGTATGCTTTGTTGTAGATAGAGAGTCTTTAAAGCTAATTGCTTTAAGCATTGTATTGTATCTTATTCATCTTAATAAATAACAAATACTATGTATCTGGGCTTCTACGTTTAAATGGGGTAAACTTATATGTCATCTGTTGCATTTGTATCATTATCCTAGCTGCTTACATTTACAGGCTGAAGCAATGATTTGCTTTTAGTGCTGTATATCCATAATTCTACCCCATTGTTTTGAATTGTGCTCTATTACGGTGGTGCAGTGGTAGCGTTGTTGCCTCACAGCAAGAGGTTCTCCCGTTCGATTATCGGCTGGAGCACCTTCTGTGTTGAGTCTGCATGTCCTCCCCGTGGTTGAGTGGTATTTGAAAGACATGCGTAAATGGGTGTGCCTTCGTTGAAGGTTGGGCGTCGAGCTGGTACCTCGGCACCGTAAAAATCTACTGCCAATCATTAGCGGACCGTAGTTCTGCTGTAGTGACCCCTAACCGGGAAAAGCTGAAAGAAGAACAACACTGCCCAGGCTGTCAGAATTTCTGAACTATTGCACAACTTGAACATAAGGGGGATTAAGGGAGTGATATAGAATTCCATTAATACAAAACAAAAAAGTAAAGACAAAACAAGATGCTGAATAGTTTACAAATGTTAATTCAATGTTTGTTAATGTTTTTGAAGTTTTACTCTTTCCAAATGATTATCTTTTTATCTTTCCTCTCTTCCGATGTTATTTCCACATGAAAAAAGAAAACACTTTCGAACTTCAATTTAGTCCCTTTACTTTTAAAAACTTTAATAACTTCGGTAGTAATGACTGTTCAGTCATGCTGTGGGTTCCATCTTAAAGTTCCATGCGCCCTGCGTGAGGTTAAAGGTCACCGATAACTTCCTAAACTTGCTGCTTGTAGTTAAATGTGGCGATGCTAATAAAACGAAGTCCGAAGCAGCTCTTGAGCCCAGATTAGTTCACAAATTATCTTTTAAAGCCATCAGGCAGCAAAACAAACTAAACCAAGCATTTTTAAACTGTAAACAGCTCAAGCGAGCTTTATGAAGATGGTGCATCGCTCAGAAGCCAAGAGAGTATGGATGATTACAAAAACACAACCACAAATACTTAAAACACATATCCCCCATATTTCTTCATCAAAGTAGACTTCTGCAATATACAACTCTCTCTTTCCATGACATACCACAACAAGAGGCTCCAAGCAGGCAAAGAAAAGAGACATTTATTACTAAAAAAAAAAATCCAGGCAAGAGTCACTTTTATATACATATATATATATATATATATATATATATATATATATATATATATATCTATATATATATATATATATATATATATATATATATATATATATATATATATATATATATATATATATATATATATATATATAAAAACACTTTAATTTGATGGGCAGAACCATGTTCATATTTACAGCCTCATTCAAACTATAACAGAATGTTTATCTATTATTCCACCATGCAGACATAAGAAGACAGTCCATTCACAGCACTAACTTAATTAAGTATTTTCAACAGACTCTAAGGCACATGGACACTCATCATATTTGCAAAAGTTATTGGAAAAGGGGATAAGTAATGTTTGATTAAAGAAAAAGGAATGAGTTGAAATGGCAGGCACAAAAGTAAGATAATAAAGAGAAGGAGAAAGAGAACTGGGAAATGGAAAAAAATAATAAAAAGGGAAGAGATGACAGAGATAAAACATTCACCTTGTTAACACCTCCAAAAATTAAAAACTGGGAAACAATGCATTTAGTGTCAATATAGTTTAGATTTGTACATCATATTCATTTATCTTGTGTTTTTATTGGCTCCTTCTTTAACAGACCATCCATCTGTGTTGCATGTTTCTTCAGACTTTGTGCAGACCAGTCCATTTCCTCAGTACCTGTTAATATATTTTTCTTTTGAATAAAGTCTGTAGAGAATTGAAGATCTGTTCACCATCAGTCAGATATATTTTTATTTTAGCCAGAAACAATGCTTGTGCTTTAATGAGCAGTATCCTACCTTCACCTAGAATGATGCCACAATACAGTGATAAGATGATCAGCTTTAATAATTGGCTTAAATTCTGGTGTCATTCAAAGGGGATCCAATGTCTGTCTGCCTGGGATGACATGCTGGACAAGCCATGCTGCTTCGCAAGGGATGGCTTGCACCTGTCACCCCTAGGCTTCCGGATATTGGCAAAGGCTCTTGCCACCCCCATAGTGCCTTTTTTAGGCAAGGCTCAAATTCTAAACCTACCACCCTAGAACACAAAAAAGTAAAAAAACTAAAGGTAATGCTGGTCAATGCCAGAAGTCTCAATCTCAAGATGCACGCACTCGAGGCCCTTCTCAGTATGGAGAACATCGATGTCTGTGCTGTGACAGAAACCTGGTTCAAGGCTCCTGAGAACACCCCAGCACTAGCAGGTTTCACCTCATATCATGCGTTCCGGCCCCAAAATCCGGACAACACCAAGAAAGGAGGGGGGGTGTCCATATTCATAAAGGACACCCACACCTCAAGGTTGGTGGCAACGCACGATGCATCGGAGACCATCCAGGTGCAATTAACCATAGGCAAGACTGCTCTGCAATTTGTAGCATGTTACAGGCCACCCTCTCAAACTCAGGAACCTCACATGGCCTTCCTGAAAACAATGGAGGGATAAATGTATCTCCAAACACCATCATACTAGGTGACTTCAACTACCCTAATATAGACTGGGAACACTACTCAAGCCCAAACATTCTAGCCCAAAGGTTCCTGGAGTTCATAAACTCAAATGCCATGGAACAACTAGTCACCATCCCCACAAGAGGAGAAAACATACTTGATCTCATCATCACGAACATGGGATCACAATGTTCAACACCGGAAGTATACCCCTCACTGGTGAGATCAGATCATAAACTAATCTCGCTGGAGGTCCTCATCCCACCCCACCTGAAATAAAAAGACCACAGTGAAAAACTTCTCAAAAGCCGACTTCACACTTCTAAAAACTAGTGTGGTCTCCTTTAAGGCCCCTGAGCCAGTGGTAAACATTACTCAAACCGCTGAATCACTTACAAATGCCTTCTACCAGCACCTACAGGACTGCATGGATCAGGCAATCCCAAACAAAACTAAGACTCTTTGTACCAAAGGCAAGCGTCCAGTCTGGTGGACCCCAGCCATAAACAAGCTCTACAACAAAAGGAGGAAGCTACTACAAGATAGAGCAAAATCCTTGAAAGGTAAGACACCTTTGATCATTATAAGTAAAAACTAAGAGCTCTCATAAAATCATCCAAGGCAAATTTTGAGAGAAAAATCGCCAAGGACTCAAAAGACAATCATAAGGCCTTCTTTAGCTATGTTAGAAACCTAGGAGGAAACTCCCAGATATGCTCAGAATTAGTTCAAAATGATGTGAAGATTACTGAACCTACACACATTGCCAACATACTGGCTGACAGGTTCAGTGCAAACTTCCCCTCCACCCCAAAAGGAGAGATATCTATACCAGAGGATTGTAGCCCCCAAACATCTCCAACGCCCAGGTGAGAACTGCTCTCTCCAAAGCAAAAACACAGCATCCATGGGACCGGATGGTGTCCCCGGCTGTGTGCTCCACGAACTCAATGAGGAATTAAACCCGCAGTTAGGACAGCTGTTTAATCTTAGCCTCACCTCAGGATACATACCCAAGGAGTGGCGCGGTGACTGTGGTCCCACTTCACAAGGCGGTGCCTCCACCGACCCTGGAAATTACCGTCCCATTAGCTTGACAAGCCTTATCTGCAAAGCCATGGAGAGGATCATAATGGAACTCATAAATAAAGACATAGGGAACTTGCAGACTTTGGATCCAACCCAGTTTGGCTTTGTCAAAGGCAGATCATGCCTTTTAAACTTGGTTGACTTTTTCGAGACAGTCACCAAGGCCATTGATGAGGAAAGGCAGTCCATACAGCCTACCTTGACCTGGCAAAGGCCTTCGACACAATACCCCACTCAGGTATCATCGAAAAACTCATCAGCTTGAATGTAAACCCATACATCACAAGATGGGTTGCAAACTGGCTAAGTGACAGAACCCACAGGGTCAGAGTTGCTGGAGCCATGTCAGACTCAAAGCCTGTCACAAGTGGTGTCCCACAGGGCTCAGTCCTGGGTCCACTCTTGTTCGACATCTACTTTTCTGAAGTACAAGCAAACACAGGAGGGTTATGGCTGACAAAGTTTGCAGATGACTGCAAACTGGGCCATAGTCGAAAACACATCTGACACAGATATCCTTCAGAAGGGCCTCACAGAAACGGATAACTGGTGCCAGAGCCATGGCCTAAAGTTAAATGCCAAGAAATGCATAGTCATACCCTTCGGGAAAAACAAGGTTACCCCTAGCTACCATATAGGTGGCAATCCACTGAGCACAAAAGAAGTCATCAGGGATCTGGGGACCCAGGTTGACAGTAGCCTTTCGTTTGACACTCATGTTGCTAAAGTGGTTAGGAAAACCTTCTACATTGCCCACCTGATCATGAAGGGATTCACATCTAGATCAAGGGAGGTCATCGTCCCCTGTACTCATCACTCATTAGACCTATGATTGAGTACAATGCCCCATTCGGAATGTATCTGACCCGACACCTGCAGCAGCTGGAAAAGCCCCAAAAGTTCCTCACCAAAAGGATAAAGGGTCTCAAAAATATGTCTTATGCTGCCCGACTGAAAGAACTCCAGCTCTATTCAGTCTCATACCGCTTGCTCAGAGGTGACCTGTGCCTGACATATAAGGCCATGTCAAACCCTGATTTGATGAATATGCTTCACCTCAAAAAATCTAGATCCCTCAGAACCACAAGGGCGGGAGACTTAAACCTTGACACGGTTATTAATAGAACGTGCTGGAGGGACAGATTCATCACCCAGAGACTCCCTATGCTGTGGAACAAAATCCCGGTACATGTGAGGCAGAGCACCTTGCTGGCCTTGTTCAAGAGGAATCTTGACCAATGGATGGGGGATCGCAGATATACCCCAGGGATTACTTCAGTGTCACTGCTTGACAGAGGCACAGCAAAATAATAGGCATAGTTTTATTCAAACTAAAGGGGTGGCGAAAGTCAAATAACTATGGGCTAGGCTTATAAATGCCCTTGGGCAGATAGCCTAGTATGAACCTATGAACCTATGAACCTATGAACCTATGAACCTATGAACCTATGTTGGACGTTTTAAGGGATTTTATAAAAGGAGCACATTCTTTTCTTTTGGAGATGCATTAGGGGTATAGTCATAATCAAAATGAATGTTCTTTCCATTTATTTTGACAGGAAGATTTGACTAGATAGATTTTAATACCAAATCCTTTTCCTGGGTGGACAGAAATCTAACTATTTTAGGTGTAGGAGTGAAGAAGTTACCAACAGATGCTGGTTTTGACAAAGACCAATGAGCTCTCTCAATTCCAAATGAAAAGGATTCAGGAAGATTTAATGCTTTTGGTAGCCAGTTGTTTAAAAATTCTGTCATGTTACTACCCTCCTCCTTTTCTGGCACCCTATAAATTATTATATTATTCCTCCTTGACCTACTTACTAAATCTTCCACTTTTTCCAAGGGTTTAGTATTCTGCTTACGTAAGTATTCATTATGACTTTCACACTCATTCAGCCTGCCATCAATGTCATTCACAGCTTCTTCAACAGAGGAAATTTGTTCGGAATGTTTTTTAATTACCTCATCAAGTAAGTCCAGTTGTTTTCTGCTGTCTTATTTTATGTTATCTATTTTGTTCTCCAACTTATCCATTTTGATTAAAAATTCCAGTATGTTTGCTATGATAGATTGTAATTTCTTTTTCATCACACTTGTCTGATGTGAGTTCTCTGCAGAAATAATAAAATTTCCTGTCAGAATAATAAGAACAAGGCAGAGCTAAATTTCTGTGCTGTTAGCTGTTTGGCATCTTGGCCACGCCCCCGATAAGTTCTTTTTTGAAAATGGGATCATCTGTAAGCATTTTATACATGCTTTTTTTTTAATTTGTAAGATACATGACAATGAACATGGTTTAAAATTTAATTATCAGGTTGGTTATACTTCCATCAACTTTTTGGATGTTTTTTTTTTGTGGATGCACCTTATAGAAAACCCACTGCCATGAATAATTTCCTTCATGCTTCTACCATGCACTCCCCACATCTTATTAATTCTCTCCTGTTTGGTGAATTTAAGAGAATTTGGTTGAATACTTCAGACTTAGGATCTAAGCAAGACTTTTTATCTGAAGTTGAACAGAAATTCCTTGATAGGGGTTATTCTAAGGGTGTCTTGGAGAAAGCTAAGTTCAAACTTAAAGAGGGTGAGTTTTGTAATGAATAGGATATTGCTAGAACTTGGAGGATATTTAGTAATACATTTGAATTCATGGAGAAGGAGGGTAATGAAAGGTTGTTTTATGTGACTAGATATAGCCCTTTTTCTGAAGACTTGAGGAAGGTGGTTGTTAGTTTGTGGCCCATGGTAGTTTCGGATGAATTTTTGGGGAAATTATTTCCTGAACACATTTCATTTCCTTACAGTCATTTTGGCAATTTGAGGGAGTTGCTTAATTGTCCTAGTTTTGGATAGGTGGACTCTTCTAAAACCAGTGGTATTGTTTTCTTGTGGTACTTGTAGTATGTGTGGAAGGATTCAGAATATTTTAACACCTTTATTAATGGACGTAAATTTGTATCCAAGAACAGGTTTCATTGTCATTCATGTGGTGTCATTTACATTTTGGGTTGTGGGTGTGATGCTGCACAATAGTACATTCGGCAAACCAAAAGAAGGTTAAAATTAGAATATTGGAACAATCTGGCAGACATTAGGAATGGGACTACAGATTGCTCAGTTGCCAGTCCCTTTCTCAAGGAACATTTTGGTGATACTGAGTCTTTCCCCAGGATTCGGCAAGCTCTGCATGGCGTGCAGGAATAGTGCAGGAGCTGCTCGAGGCAATACGGCCGCTGAGAGATCCAGGAACAAGCTCCTGGGACGTGCACGAGCGCTCCTGCACTATTCCTGCATGGACACAGCTCCTGTATGCAAATTACCCAATTTACAGGTGAAAACCATGCAAATGAGGTGAATTTGTGATCCAGGAAGCTGGCAGCCGTCCGTGCAGGACTAGTGTAACCTGCAGAAATGTACTTAGTTAGTAACCGAGTACATTTCTGCAAACTGCAAAACGGAGCCATGACAGCTCCAAATAAAGGGTGTATATAATGTGTAAAGCATGCCAGTGGCCAAATATATGGTCATTGGTATGGAAAACAGTTGCAAAACAAAACAAATAACTTTTTTTTGATCGATTTCAGCTGTTTAAGAGTAGGGCAGCGGTGCACAAATGGGATCGGCTGGAAAGAAAATAAAAACCCTGAAAAAAGCTTAGCCTGCAAAATCACAATTTTGCCATTATAGTCAATGGCAGGCAGAAGACAACAAGGCCAGTGAATAGTGGCTGCCAAGGGGGAAGGCTCAGTGTGGGACTTGTAACTAGGCAATAGCAGGCAATCATATGCAAATTAGGGGAATGAAGACCATGGTGCAAGCCTAAGAGCTAGCTGACATGATAGAGGGGTACGTCAGGCACACTGTAAGCTTATTTGAGCCCTGTGGCTCGGGTTTGCCCTAAGCTTAGCAGAGCTAAGGAACGGAGTGTGTCTGTAGCTGCCAAGCACACTTTGCATTGCCTAAATGGGTGTGCGTGCTGCGCACTATGTTTTAAACAAAAAAAAAAAGTAAACCAGGAAATAGCAGTTCCGTGCACATCTGAGCACTGTGTTTGTGTGGCACACCTCTGGGCTTAAACAGGAAGGCAACTGGAAGGGAAAACAGCTGTAGGAAGATAATCAATGAGAATTAGTATAGCTGGCAGGTGAAATGTATCAGAATTAGCCAATTACACAGGCAGCATCCCAGCCCAGCACACTACTATAAACTATGCAAACACCTTTCCCTCTGGTTTTACCCAAAAATGGTAACATTTTACTTAACAAAAGCAACAAAGTGATAGGGGCTGCATTTGCACTCATAAATCAACATGTGGAAGAAGCTGAGGATGGTGAGGATGACAACAAAGATGACCAACCCACAGTGAGGAGTAGGAGAAGAGTGTACAGACCCAGGGTAACCTACCAAGGGCCACATGAACTGGAGATAGTGGAGCGCTATAGGGTGGACAAGGACCTCCTACAGAAAATTGTTGAGCTGTGCCTGCCACACCTCACACACAGAACCAACAGAGGGGAACCCATCCCAGAGGATAACAAGGTATGTGTAGGCCTAAGAATACCAGCCACAGGTACCTTCCAAAGGCCAACTGGGGATATCGTGGGGATCTCACAAGCATCAGCATTCAGGGTACTCCACCAGTTCCTGGATGCCATGTCAGCACATGCCGGTGAGCACATATATTTCCTCAACACCCATGAGGCATTGACCAGCAATATGCATCTCTTCCACCAAATAGCAGAATATCCTGAGGTAGTAGGTGCTATAGACTGCACGCATATACACATCAAAGCACCACTCAGCGAGTGGTAACTCCCTTGCCCAACACTTCCTAGAATTTATAAACTCGAATGCCTTGGATCAACTGGTCAACACCCTCACCAGAGGTGACAACATATTAGACCAGGTCATCACCAACATGGGCAACTGGTGTTCTACACCGGAGGTCAACACCTCGCTGGTTAGATCAGACCATAGACTCACTCTGGACATCCACATTCTGCCCCCACCCCCAATCAAGGAAACCACCATGAAAAACATTTCAAAAGTAAACTTCACATTACTTAAGACCGAGGTGGAAAGGTTCACAGCCCCCATGCTAAAGGACAGTGCTGTCCAAGCTGCTGAATCCCTTACAAAGTCCCTCTATGAATACCTGCAAGAATGCATGGATCATGCTATCCCAAGAAAAACCAAGACTCACTCCTCCAAGAAAAGGAAACCAGTCTGGTGGACTCCTGCCATAAACAAGTTATACAATAGAAGGAGGAAACTAGTACAGAAAAGAGTAAAATCCTAAGAAGGAAAGACATCCCTGATCAGTATCAGCAAGAAACTATGATCCCTCATAAAATCATCCAGGGACACCTTCAAAAGAAAAATTGACAAGGACTTCAAAGATAACCACAAAGCATTCTTTATCTATGTCAAGAACCTAAGCGGAAACTCTCAGATCTGCTCTGAGTTAGTGCAGAATGGCACAAAATACACTGAACCGACTGATATTGCCAACATTCTGGCAGACAGATTTAGTGCGAACTTCACCTCACTCTCACCCCTAAAGGGCCCATAACCATACCAGAAGAATGTAGAGCCCTGGTAATTACTGACACACAGGTTAAAAGAGCCCTATCCAAAGCCAAAAACACAGCTTCAATGGGACTGGATGGAGTCCCAGGCTGTATCTTGCATGAACTCCAAAATGAACTAACCCCTCACCTAAACACACTGTTCAAACTCAGCCTCTCTACAGGCTATGTACCCATAGAGTGACGCACAGCAACAGTTATCCTGCTCCACAAAGGTGGAGCCACAACGGACCCCGGGAACTATAACCCTATAAGCCTGACTAGCCTGGTCTGCAAGGCTATGGAGCACATCATCAAAGAACTCATTAACAGAGACATTAGGAACCTCCAAACATTGGACCCTACCCAGTTTGGCTTTGTTAAGGGCAGATCATGCCTCCTAAACTTGGTGGACTTCTTTGAGACAGTTACCAAGGCTTTAGATGAGGGAAAGGAGGTCCACACAGTCTACTTAGACCTCGCAAAGGCTTTCGACACCATTCCCATTCTGGTATTATAGACAAGATCACCAGCCTGAACATAAACCCCTACATGACGAGATGGGTTGCCAGTTGGCTCACAGACAGAACCCACATGGTGAGAGTTGCAGGCTCTAGATCTGACTCTAAACCATTTACAAGTGGCATCCCCCAGGGCTCAGTCCTGGGACCCCTCCTGTTTGATATATACTTCTCAGAGGTACAGACAAGCACAGGAGGACTATGGCTGACCAAGTTCGCAGACAACTGCAAACTGGGGGCCATGATTGACTCTCCAGCTGATACAGACATCCCCCAGAAAGGTCTCACTGAGACGGATATCTGGTGTCAAAATCATGGCCTCAAGCTAAATGCCAAAAAGTGCATAGTCATCCCCTTTGGAAAAAACAAGGTACCCATGAACTACCACATACGTGGTAGTCCCCTAAATACAGAAAATGAAATAAGGGGACCCAAGTAAATAGTAATCTCTCCTTTGATAATCATATTGCCAAGGTGGTTAGAAAATCCTTCTGTGTGGCCAACCTAATCACAAAAGGGTTCACATCTAGAACAAAAGAGGTTATTGTGCCCCTCTACTTATCACTCATCAGACTCATCATAGAGTACAATGCCCCATTTAGGATGTACCTTACAAGATACCTGCAGCAGCTAGAAAGACAACAGAAGTACCTCACCAAGAGGATTACTGGCCTCAAACAGATGCCTTATGCAGCCTGACTGAAGAAACTCCAGCTGTATTCGGTTGCATACCGCCTACTCAGAGGTGATCTCTGCCTGACATACAAGGCCATGTCCAACCCAGAATTTATGGACATGCTCCACCTAAAAAAAAAACAAATCCGAGAGCCAAATGCCCTAGGGATCTACACCTCACCATAATGATAAATAGGACTTGCTGGAGGGATAGAGTCCTGTCCCAGAGACTCCCCATGCTTTGGAACAGGTATCCAATCTACATTAGGCAGAGCCCCTCACTAACACTTTTCAAGAGAAACTTTGACGAGTGGATGGGAAACAGAAAATTTACCCCTGGGATCACTGCAGTGGCTCTGCTGGACAGAGGCACAGGGAACTAATCTAAGGGGGTGGCAAAAGCCAACACATTCTGGCTAGGCTTACATATGCCCTCTGGCAGATAACCTAGTACTTCCCTATTAACCTATGAACCTATAAACTGCAAGGGCTTCCCCTCCAATAACTGCCAGATCGTGTGCGATGCCCAGGGCATTATAATGAATGTGTGTGCTGGCTGCCCTGGAAGCTATCACAACTCCACATCTGGCATATGATGCAGCTGTACCAGAGATTTGCCAATGGGAACATCCCATATGGCCACCTAGTGGGGGATGTTGGTTACACACTGGAGCCGTGACTGATGACACCCATCAGAAATGCACACACACCTGAACAAGAACTCCATAATGAGGCACACGCACAGACCAGAATCATAATAGAGCATGTGTTTGGGATGCTCAAGTCACGGTTCCGGTGCCTGGACATATCCAGTGGAGCCTTGCAGTACTCACCAGCTACATGTACCCAAATTGTCATTGTATGTGCCATGCTACACAATATGATCCTGCGGAAACAGCTGCAGCAGAAACAGCATGGGGTGGGGCCCCACCATTGCCAAGGCCTGCACAGGCACAGAGTGACTTGGAGGAGGAACAACCTGAACCTGCCCCAGTAGGCAGAAGGAGGCATGCCCAGTATGCCCAGGCCTTGGCAAAGAGGCTATGCATAGCACATACACTGACATGGTAGGAACCCAGTAAATGACACCTCTCTCTGTCTCTCATATACAGTAAAAGGGATGCCAAACATGACACTACCTGTGCTTAACCATGTATAGGGAGTGTACTATGTGCATCCAACATAGTCAGCCCTCCAGCACCATCCTCAATACTGTCACAGCCACAAGGTAAGTCACTCTCCCTATCAATTGCTGAATGAAGTAGTATGTTTTGTTACTTGTGTCTATGGTACGGATGTGAGCATGCAAGGGAATCGGGTGGCTGAATGGGATGCCAGCAGATAGTAGACACCTATATTGGCAGCATGAAATCTGTAACAAATACTGGTGTCACCATAGTAGCCAGTATTAGATAAGGTGACAAAACCCACTGCAGGAAATGTGGTGGGCCAAATGTGTGTCCATGGGACACACACATGCCAGTCAGTGAGGCTCACATACCCAACAACAGTCTCAGCCAGCGGGACGGGCATAGGCAAATACAAAGAAAGGCTGTGCTAAGGCCTCTGATTGAGGGCTATGGAGAACAGCCCCCCCTCCAGACCTACACAGACAGACTAAAACAGGTCAGGCAGTGGGATGTTAGTTCTGAAGGGTAAGAACTCTGAAACTGAAATGTACGTCAATAAAGCCTAAGAACTGTAGTACACTGATATGCTTCAAGTTTGCATGATAGGCCAGAATACAGAATGAAATGGAGTACCTGAAATGCCAGTACAGTCAAAGCAAATGTGTACAGTTGTCACGTGTGCCCCCCCCCCCCCACAATTCTATGTAGAAATGTAGTAACATGTATGTGTAGGTATAATAATAGTGGAGCACAGATTACCTGAGCTGGCCAAAGTAGCAGGCTAGATTGTAGCATGTGTACAATATGCAGGGCTGTGTGTGTTAGATTGGTGTGTTGTATATTGTGTGAGAGTGGTCAGCATGTAGGCATGGTGGGTTTTGTCCTGGTGGCCATTGGCCAGTACGGCCGATGACAGGGCCAAGTTCTCACAACTGCAGTACCAAACACAATGGATCCCAGCAAGGCACATTCCAGCAGTAAGCCATAGTAAATGTTTGGAAGTAATATCTGTCACCATCTGAAAGATGGAAATGGCATGAATGTGGGCCCAGACATACAAACAGTACACAGGTGGAAGTACCCTAGACAGACAGTGTATAAATGTTACTGTCAAATGGACACAGCTTTGGAATTGTACATACAGGTTAGGAGCACATTAGCTGGGTTTGTAGCTCAGATGGTATAGTGGTACATTCCTCTGACTATAGTGTTCAAGGTTCGTGGGTTTGAGACTTGGGACTGCTGGTTTTTAGGGGTACAGGGAAATAAATACTGTGTGAAGAAATACCCATGGAATTGTTATGGCTAGGCTTGTATAGGTCCTAGGGCCAATAGCCTAGTACCAATCTATGAACCTAGCATGGAATACCGATGCAGTCTGGCCAAGCACTGGCAGACCACAAAGGTCACAGGTATGAAGTAGAGAGAAACTGCTGATGTCCCTGCACAAGCCAGCATAAGTGGAATGCCCCACATATATCTGCGAGTCAGCTGCAAGTAGCTTCCATAGCATACATGCATCCAGCTCAACCCATCATCAGCAACAGGTAGCTCACAGGTCTTATGGCTGCTGTTGGGAATGAGTACAATATGACCCCCATCTCTGTATGGAAATAGCCACAGAATGCAGCATGCTGAAGAGGTGTCCCATACAGGTATGTCCCTAGCTGTAAGCAGCACCCTGACAGCATCCACACTAATGGATCAATAATGACAGAAACTATTGCACACCTACCCTGTCACCCCAGAGGAATATAGTGGCTTGCAGCCTGGGACTGTAGGAGTGACAAAATGCAACAGCCTGCTACAGATGGACTACATCACTACCAATTGCCTACAGTTCTCTGTCAAAGGCCTGTGTCTCACCCGTATTGTCAATGTATGTTATCTCATGGACTCCCAAATAACAACATAACACAGTCCACAGAACCCAAATGCAAGGCCATGTGGACAAATCCCAGTAACATGTCCACCATGTCCTACTGCATGAACTGTGGACCAACTCCAAAATAGTGCTGGGATGAAGCAATAACTATGGGGAACTTATCAGATAATGTTTGGAAAAGGATAATATAACAGAGGAGGGGTAGGAGCATGGATGCCATGGAGTGTGTGAAGTCTGAAACTCAGCCGTGTGCACATACTATCCTTGTCTGCAAACACAGGAATGGGTGGCTACAAACCTGCTTGTAAACCACAATGTGAAGGGGTAATGACCAGAAATATGAGCCCTGCCTCTGGGTAACCTGTGTGAATCTGTACAGCTGTGAGGTATGGCCACAGCAAGATATGGCCATACTGTCATTCCGATGGATGTACAAGCATGGGATCCTCAGCCTCCACTGTACCAAGGTGCTGAACCATTTACACAGACCCATCAGCAAGTGTCTGCAGCTTCCCCTCCAGAATGGCATGATTGTGCAAGAATATGTAGGCTGCAGACCACAATACGGGACACAGCTTCATTCACCCTGTGTTCCCCAGGAAATTACTGCAATCAATTATGTATACCTGACAGTAGTTGAGGACATAAAACATCACAGTGTAAAACAGTACATATGTCTGAATATCTCTGCTAACACCAAAACCATGTAGCAGAAGCAACACAGATACAATTACCTACAGTAACCCACTATCCTTTGCCCATTTTAACCCCATATTGTAAACCGATCTACAGATATCCCACAGAAACAGGTTGCTAGCTGTAGGTGAAGAACACAAAAGCCTGCACTGGAGTACAACCTACCTGGAATGGATTCACACATTCAATACAGAAGGTCATACTGGGCATGCTCCCACACTTACAGAAATGAAGCCCATGTCTGGCAACAACAGTGGACTATACATATCTGACAGTCACAGATGTTTGTGCACACACTCCACATTGCACACCAGTCATGCTTTGCACATACATTGGATATGAATACACACATACATCCCAGGACAACACACTATAATAGGCCACACTTACACATACACAGATGTGTGGGAGAGAGTGACAGATAATGACAAAGAGCCTCCCATCATGAGGCCTGTCCCACCCAGCACATATCCAATTGGCTAAAAACCACATGATGTGCAAATGTCAATCACTGTAGACATTTGCCTCTAGTATCCCTCAGCACTGTACAAGTCATTATTCATCTAGCAGTTGTATACATGTACCTGTTAAATTTAAACCTGTGTGTTTCTGAGTGTTTTGTGTCTGCTTCCAGATTTATTTTAATTTTTTTTAATTTTTATTTAACATTTGTTAACCGGGAATGTCCGACTTGGAAAGAAGCCAGTTTTCAGTGGAGGCCCGGGGAGAAATGCTCCAGATGCAAGTCTTTGTAATGTGGGAGAAAACCGGAGTACCCAGAGGAAACCCACATGAATGCAGGGAGGACATACAGACTCCACAGAGAAGGAACCCCAGCCAAGAATCAAACCGGAGAACCTCTTGCTGTGAGATGACAATGCTACTGCTGCACCACTGCGCCGTCCAAAAAGGAGACATGCCCAGATGAATGGTTTATGGCTCATGCACACACACTCCCCATTGCCCTACATTAGCAAGCCTGTTGATGTAATTCACCTTGAAATACACCTTTGATGAAGGAGTAGCTCTATAAGCTCTGTGGCGCATGCTATAACTGTGTAATGCTCTAGTGTGATGTACTAGTTAGGTATGAGTTCTAATCCCAGACATGTTAACTGTGAGGCTGTGTGTGTGTGTGTGTGTGTGTGTGTGTGTGTGTGTGTGTGTGTGTGTGTGTGTGTGTGTGTGTGTGTTTCTGCATGTGTGTGTTTGTTTGTCTGTGTAGGGATCAATGCTTTTGAGGCCATTCACAGTCACCACAACTTCCATTGGCCTGCTTTGGCTGGCCTGCTGATGTCATTCACTTTGAAATACACCTTTGGGGAAGGGGTAGCCCACTAAGATCCATGGCTTGTGCAATAACTGCGTAATACTATAGTGTGATGTACTAGTTAGGTAAGAGTTTTAATCCCAGACATGGCAACTGTGAGACTCTGTGTGTGTGTGTGTGTGTGTGTGTGTGTGTGTGTGTGTGTGTGTGTGTGTGTGTGTGTGTATGTGTGTGTGTGTTTGTCATTAGTATCCTGTGTGGAGGTAGCTGTGAGTGTGTAATAACAGGACTCATTGTGGAGTGGGTTTTGCAAATTTCTTATATAGTGGGTCTATTGTATGTCACAATGTCCACCTTACAAGGACAACAGATGTCAAACAGCAGAGAGGCTGGTGTAGACAAGCCATACCCCTACATGTGAAATCATGGATTGGGGAACAATATAGACAACCCTTGTATTACCCAGAGAACACTCTCCACCCATGTCTCATAAACAAACACTCTTAGCTAGACAACAAATACTATGTTGGTAGTTCCCTGCATACTGCCCACAGATAGTAACCATGGTGTGATTGCAGTGGACTGCAGAGGACATGGCACCCTGCCCCATCCCTACAATAGGCAAATCATTGCATACAGTGGTCCTTTGCTATGTTCCCCACTGGATGCCTGCAACAACTGTAGGGTTAGGAAATGTAACCCACAAATGAAATACCATGCCTTATACACATGCCCTGTATGGACAGATGCCACTGACAACAGTGAACACCTGTATCATGCTGTCAATGTAGGTGCAGGGTCAACCTGATTTCCATTGCCAGTTCTCACCACATGAGGTCAGGAATCAGATGATAACAATCTGTTCACACAACATGCCCCAGACACCCCAGGTACACTTCCACATGTCACAGAACTTGCATGTGGGATGTGTGCACATCCCATACACCATCCATGTTATGGAATATGGAACACGTACATGGCAAGAATTGCACAGCACTGGCCACCCACAATAGTAACCCAGCTGAGTGGATGTTGAATACAATACTCACCTGTGTGGGCCAGTCCAGAGACTACATCCCTGAGCCACACTGCAGACCATTGTCATGTGGCCTGATGCCAAGGTATACACTTTACCTAGCCTTGTAAAGCCTTATGGCACAGTCAACCACTACACATCTGTGAAGCAATGTACCCATGCATGTCAGTACTGGCAAACCTGTGTGTGTGTGTGTGTGGAGTATAATGATTTTGATGCGATTCACACTCACTACACCTCCCACTGGCCTACTGAAGCATGCCTTCTGATGTCAGACACCTTGACATACCCTTTGCCCATATATCAGTCTGATAACCTCTGTGGTGAATCTGATACCTGCATAATACTGTAGTGTAGCAAACTAGTTAGTTAGGAATTCTAATCCTAACCCTTCCAACTGTGATAATGTGTGTGAGTCCCTGAGAGAGTTTGGCTGTGTCGTCCTTGAGGCCTATTCTTGTGGACAGGCACATGTACTACACCTACCTTATCCCTCATTTGTCACTGTTTCTGATGTCACTCACTGTCAGATATACCTTCGGACAGCTCTCCAACATGTAAGCTCTGTGGAGCATGCAATAACTGCATAGAAATGTAATAGCAATACATAGTCAGGCAGGGGGTTGAAACCCCATACTGGTAAGTGTGTGACACAAACAAGCTTAGCTTTTACTCACCTACCCCCTCCCTGTCTCACTTTGTCTCTGTCTGTCTCTCTCACTCCCTCTCTGGTGGATGTGGAGAAGTACATCTGCTTTGCTTAGGCAGCGGCTTGTGTTTTGTAAGTGATGCTCATGATCAGCTGATGGCCTGTGCACGAATTGCAGTCCCCCACTAGCTGATTGCATGTGGAACAGCTGTGGTAACATTCCCATAGCCAACTGCATGGAAACACACTCCTATAATTAGGAACATCATGTGGGTGTTGGCCCTTCTCATCCAGTGTGAGCAGGACTTCATGTCGGTGTTTGGCAAACAGCATCACAGGTTGTAGTGGGATATACCTCTGACAGCATACACTGTGGAGACAGGCCAACAAACAGGAGGGGGATGTTCCAGACATGACTACAGAATGTAAGTCTTGCTCTTCTGCATTTGAAGTAATGTTGGTTTAACTCATTAATCATGAGTACCTTCTCATGGCGCCTGTGTACTTAACACCGAGCGTGCCATGAGAAGATACTAATTTCAAGCTGTTACCCCCGATTGCCTTCCTGAAGCGCAAGAAACTGTAGTGCAGATTTGTAATTGAGCTTAATGTAAAACACACTGAAATCATAACTGAACATGTAAATTACATTATATAGTTATGATTCAGTGTGTTTTTACATTAACTTCACATGAAACTTTTACTACAAATTCCGTGTAAAAGGTTTGTGATAAAGCAAGTGGTGGCAGCCAATCGGATTCTTGTAATCCAAGCCACCACTTGCGTACCAGCTCCACCCCTGACCTAATTTTCTTTGTTTTAAACTACTAAACTCTCTATACCCAATGTAACACCAGTCCACTACTTTTAACATATTGTTTACCCAGCCATTCCATATAATAATACAACCACTTTCTAATGACCTAATCTGTCATCTGTCTGCCTGTTGTTTATAAGAACATAGTCACGAGTGGATTAAATTCCTACATACAGCTAAATCTAATTTGTGCAAGGGTAATGGGGACAGTACTACAATATCATAATCTGTGCCAGTGTTTGCTAATTATGCCATATATGTCTCTAGTGTATTTATTATAGGTAGTAATCATTCTGTTCTGTTCATTACTTCAGTTTATCCGCTCAGAATGAAGTGCATAGCTTGTATTCGAATAGTCTGAATGTTGCCCATCATTCCGACGGTATTTTATAGTACAACACACATTCCTCTTCTCTTTTCCCCTCAGGAAATGCCCTCTGTAAAATTATGCTTGCTGTCTTTTAGTATTTGAGCAAGAACTGAAGCTGTCGGACCTGCAATCCTTTTCTTCATCCCGTCTTTCTATCTACAAAAAAAAATCCTCCTGCTAAAGAGCAGAAATGGTATGTTGCAGGACATCTGTTTGCTGAAGGAACAAATGCCCTTAACAGGATTGCTGAATAAATTGCAACTGAAATTGATTGCTTTTCTTTTTCTTTGTTTTTTAAGCAATTGTTTTTGTGATGAATGTTTTTTTTTTTCGTAACTTGTAATAGTGTTTGTGAGTGGTTGTGGATCATACTGATATTTTATTTTTTTGAAGGAGGGTTGAACAGATGTTCCAATAGTAGTTAACTCATTATAGCAAGTGTGTATGTGCTCCGAACAGTGATGGATTGAGTAGATTAGGATGAGACTTCATGGAGTATTTAGACTAGTCTAATTGGTACTGATGCATGCATGTTGAGATTTTACGTTTTAATTTCGAACTCTGCTAGGTACGCTTTCTGACTGCAATGGGTAGTCTGCATGCGTTGTATTCTTCTGGGGAGCTGCTGTGCTTGTTTTGACAATTTTAGTACATTGGCCGAAAGGAGCCACATTTCATTTGAAAGCACTTTGCAAGAGTGGTAGCTAATCTGGGAAAATTGGCCAAGCATTGGAGCCCCCAAACACGCACACTTCTTTTACCTATTTTTTAATTTTATGTTGCTGACACTGCTTTATTTTTATAGCATGTTCTAATTATGATCCTAGACTTGCTATAGTGATAACTGTCTTTCTAATGACAGAGGCACGTTTTTATGTCTTTAAAGTATTTGACTTATTTATTGGACACCATCTAGACAGTAATTGGAAAAGATAGGCTTAGTATGGTTTTGGTCCAGGGGTTAGCAATGCATTTGGGTGGCAGGACTATTTGTGACCGAGGTGTGTGAAGGAAAGCTGTTGACAACAACAACAGTCAAGGGAACAGTGGTAGTTGTATTCCATAATTCTATACTTGTGTTAGTTTTATTAAGTGGAATTTCTTGTCTTTTGACTGATATTTTTTACCATTTACACAGGGTGGTTTATATGTTGTTGTGGATTTTGTTCATAGGTTTCCTACTTAATTTTACAAATGTCAAGTGAAAGGTAAATTGCTATGCTTTACTGTAACAGCTTTTGCATTAATACCTGTACTGCTGCAGTTTCAGTTTTTGGTCTCCAGTGTAAGTAGTCAATGTTTAGTAGACCTGACATGACCAAAAAACGGAATAAATAAATGGCATGTGAAAGGTGGTATGAGGTTGTCAGTTTTTACTTTTGCACGGAGTGGTGTTACCAGCTCAGTAATACTGTGCAATTTCTGATTACCTCTTTTCCACAATGTCTGAATATAGGGCAGGCCAGAGAGAGCACAAATGCTACAGATTTTATCGAATGGGAACTTTTAACAGACCTTATGGTCCATGAGGTAGAATTACCTTCCCAGAATAGTATTTTGTATCAGGTGTCTTTCTTTGGTACATGTTTGAGTAATGCCTTTTGCTGTAATTTGTAGGGCTTCACTTTAATCCTTTCCTGGTAACATTTTTTGTAGTGGTATGTAAAGGGGGGTGTGATTAAGGGGTAGTTGTTCAGCTTACATATAACATAAAGTAGCATTACAAAATACTAATGTACTATTAGGAGGCGATGTTGTACTTTACTGGCTCACCTTCAGTTTCAAGTAAAATATCGCCTACTAGGATGTGTGGGCGCTTGGGTGGTATTCCCGAAAACCCTTTGCTAGCTTTGCTGCATATCATTCATATAATAAGTTAACGTCGCCCTTTATTACAATGTTGCATCACTACTCTTTTCAGTAGCTATGACTTTTACATATTAAAATGGCCACATCCAGTATTTTTATTAGGCCAGTTAGTCTAATCAGTCCAGATGTGTCAGGTACAGGTGTGATGTCCGGACAGTATGCCACTGGACTGCCAACAATAATATGACGTCCCTTACTATCCTGGGTAAGTAACTAAGGAGCTTCAGTCCTCACTACTGACTTCATTGTATGATTGTCATATAAATGGGAGTAAAATTTCACAATTTCCCCTAAGAGCATAACAGGAACATGCTGTATAACCTGGAATTGGAATGTATACTTCTGTCCACCACTAATGTAGCTCTTTATTGCACACTCCAGAGCAATGTGTCCCAGTTTAAGACCTCTGATACACTCTCACTTGCATAAATTAAATCTCACACATCCAGACACTTTTAGGAAAGCCTGACACAGATTTCCAGCTGTGCTCCTTCCCCAAAATAATACAGTAACATGCTGCCACCAATCAGAGAGCCTATATACCCTTTAAAAGGGTGTGCAATTATGAAAATTAGATATTAAAACAAATGACCTAAAGCAGCCAGGCTTTCGGAGTGGCCTGAGAAGTTTTCAAAGCAGATATAAGCACTCTCAAATAACTAAAGAAAATGCTGATTGACCAGCCACAATGTAAGTTAATAAAAATGCTTAATAATGAGCAAAATGATTATTTTAGTTATTGGCTGGCATTGTTTTTTGTTTTTCATCTGTTCTGAAACTGGTTCTCCCTATTCCTGTGGTGGTGTTAAAGTTTATAACACTGGTCTAACAGCTTTTTGTTATCTGATTGCTTCAAGGCATGCCAAAGTCTGCTCTTCAATTTTTCCCTTAGATCTGCTAGTTCTCTCCTCTCCTGCACTTTTACTAGCTTATTAGTCTACCACTTTACCAGACTTCTTGAAGCAATTGTAGCACACAAAAGTGCTACCAGCACTAAACGTTCTACTAAGAAACAGCTCCAGTACTTATTATTAATGCCCACCCCTCCAGCCGTGTCTGAAGGTCAGTTCCCTGTGCTTTCTCCTATTAACTTGGTGAACTTGGGCATCCTGAGGCAATGTAGCAACTGCCTCATGTACACTGACAACCCTCTCCTCTTACCTGCCAGCACTCAGACTCGTGAGAGATGCACTTATATATCCAAACTGGAAGCCACGCACTCTCCAGCCAAGACCAGAATAGCAGGTCAAGAGGAGAAGGTCAACACTCCAGGGATCACTCCAGTGGCTCTACTCGACAGAGGCACTAGGAACTAAGGTAGGGTGGCACAATGCCAGAATAATCCTATGGGCTAGCCTTGTAAAGGCTCAAGGGCCATTAGCCTAATGCACACCTATGAACCTATGAAGTGCATCTGCATACATGGTCAGACTGCTGAAGTGACTGCTGGATAAAATAGTTTATTGTGTCAATTTGGTGCTTGTATATATACAACACAAACAACTGAAGGGGTTAATGGGGAAAGTAATTCATTAGTGTGTCAGGGAAAAGCTTTTGCATAACTGGATAATCCATTTGGCCATTGTATTTATTAATTTACTTTGTTTACTGGGCTAGTGCACTGATCTCAATAGACCATTTGCAAGCATAGCTCAGGTAAATAGGATCACATAAAGACATGTTCATAAGATGCTGACAAAACATATTTTCAGATACAAGGATATGAGAGCAAACATATGTATTACAGACACGAGTGTGCTACAACATTTAGGTCAAGAAACAGTACTGAACATGTAGTCAAAACATGTTTGGGTGGGAAGAAAGGCTTAGTGAGCTGTATTTTATTGTTGATTTTTGGCATAGCTCAACCAGATATGTTGGACAATATTTCTACCTTTTTCACTGCTGTGTCTTATTCTAACTAGAGGGTTGGTTAGATGAAATAAAATGATTTACTACTGTTGGAGTAATTCTTACATGGATCAGCTAGGTAATTTATATATTTCTGACTTTGTTATTTCTGTTTATTATTATACTCAGTGGTTGACTCAGTGGGTGAATGCTTCATTTTGTTGGTTTAATACTAACAAATCTTACAGATGTTTCATTTGGGTAAGCTTTTAATTTTGGACATTGTGCATACCTCAACATTCTACTGAAGGGGTTTCTTGGGTGAAGTGTTCATGCTGGTGGTTGCACCTACTAGGAAATGTTACTGAAGGCTTGTTTGTGGAAATGTTTCATTTTGGGTGCATATATACCTGGACATAATTACGAGGATGTTGCTTGGGGAAATAATTCATCGTGTATCCGGGAATTGCTTGTTCAGACATGGTCTCACTGCTGAAGTGACTGCTGGGCCAATTTGTGTCATTTTGGTGCCTGTGCATACAGAATGCAAACAAATGGAGGGGTTACTGGGGACATATACAAAGTCAGTCTGCAAATGACATTGGGTTACATTACTTATAGTACAGCACAAAAGACAAATCACTTCTGCTTGTGTTATTCTATTTGTGATTATACTGCCTGAGTGAGATAAAAGTTAGCACTGGGTGACTACTGACAGCATGGAGCTACCATACTTTTGGTACATTTTTCCTGGCTTTGTCAGTCATGTGTGGAATTTAGGTGGGGGGAAGGGCTCAGTAATATGTAAGTGTTATACTGTTTGACTGAATGACTCAGGTCTTCTCCTTACTGATGATGCTGAGTCTGTGTTACATAACAGCTGCACAATGTAATATAATGAATGCCTACTCAACAGCTTATGTGCAACAATTATCACCTGTGTCAGCATACATACCTTTGCAGTAATGAAAGGAAGGTCATTATCACATTAGCAATATGTGCAGTTATAATATAGCAGTGAGTCATTATCACTTTTCTGGGAAAAGTCTCAGCTGCTGTCACTGTTATTCACATAAGTAGAAGTCGTTATGACTTTGATGAATGCACAAGCCAGGTTGTGTTTTTTTCTCTGCTTGTAGTCATTGCAAGCAACCCCCCTATTCTTCATCAACTGCCTACTCTCCTAACCCCCTGTTTTTTCTTCCTCTCTCTCTCTCTCTCTCTCTATATATATATATATATATATATATACATTGCATATGTGTGTATATGGATATATATGTATGTACATAATGTACTTGCACATATATACATTGTTCACATGTGTATATATATATATATATATATATATATATATATATATATATATATATATATATAATTTTGGTGATTGTGCATATCTCAACATTTTCCTGAAGGGGACATTTGGGTGAATGTTTCATTTAGGGATATGTGTATAACATGCAGTAATGAAGATGTTGGTAGGGGAAATAATTCATTTGTGTACCAGGGAAGTGCTTGTGCATACAAGGTCAGACTGCTGAAGATCGTAATACAAATACGGTGTAACAAGTATAAGTTATCTATAGCTCAGCTTTCAGTGATGGTTACAGATATATGCATACAACCATACGTATACACACATGCACATACGCATGTGCACATGTATGAATGTAGTAAATTATGTAAACCATACAAGGTCATTGTCTTTTCATTGCCATTGCCTTTTCCCCACCTGTTTTTCCTGGCCCAGTCTTGGTCTTTTTATATGTTGTCTTGCTGTAGCTCTCCACTCAGTCTCCCTCCCTTCACGTGTAGTAAATATATGTAGGTCAGGGTAGTAAATGTGGAAGGTCAGGGCAGCAATTAGTAAGTTACTTCTGTCCCTCATCCCTTAGGTCCATTGCTGAATGGGCATGTAAATGGAAAAGGCAGAGGTAAGGTAGAGTGCTGGCATTGCATGTAATTGGGAGTCATTGCTGCTACCAGCAGTCTGAGTGGGTAGCCAGCACAGGTATGAGACACTTCAGATGCCCACAACCTGAAGCCCCATGCCTGTCCTTGGCATATTAGTGGAGTGGCAGTCCTTACCCTGTTTATTCTGTTTACATGTGCCCTTTCTGTGCCCCCTTGTTAGTCATTGTGTGTAATTTGGTGTTTTCATGGGTAGTACCTCTGCAGCATCATTGCCACTTATGTACCTAATGCAAAGAATACTGCCCCTGTAGATAGGATGGAAGATTTGGATGGGCTAACCAGGTAATGCATATGATATACATATATATGTATTCTTCCAATACATCTGTCAAACATCAGTAGTAATCTGTTTGCATTTTCTTTCCTGTGCAGGTTTGTCCACCTTCTGACACTGACATGGCTTCATGACCAGGAGAACGACAAGTGAGAGTGTGGGTATGTGGCCATTCCTACATTCACTGGGCTGCCAGCCATGCCTCCAAAACTGAAGACTGGTACAACTTGAGCTTCCCCACATCCAGTGTGAAGGTGTACTGGATTGCAAGAAGAGGTATGCATTGGAGCAGAGTACTGCAGTTGTTGGAAGATAAGTGTTCCATCTACCCTGAGCCTGACATTCTTGTGCTGCATGTGAAGACTGGTAGAGAAGGGTGAAGTCTGCCAGCCTAACCAGATAGAATTTTGCAGATAATTCTGTCATTTGTAAATATGAATGTAAACTACAGGCTTGTTGTCTTAAAGGTAAAGAAATACTGTTACATGTGGAACTGGAAATAAATGTGACAACAGTGCACTTTATTGACCAAAGTAAAGCATGTAGTGACCCTTTGAAGTAGCAGTGGTGCCGAAAAGTCTAGATGAAGAAATTATTTCCTATTGCTTTAACCAAGAGTTTAATTACTAGATTTAAACATGCAAATGTATTTTTATTGCTCTGTTCCTGACCAGCTGCAAGATAACAAAAGGGAGATGTTAAGAATGCAAATGCAGTTAATGTGTAGCCTGAGAACACCAGGAAAGTGTAAAAAGATGATGTAATGTTTATCAGAACTGTAATAGCAATTTGAACAGAGAGAATCTGAAGGCATTGAGCATTTCTGTCTTGAATATCCAACTCAGCACTACCTTATGCTCTCTTTACGTAAGTAGTATGTTAGAACTGTGTTTTCTCCTAGAATTATCTAGAAATTAGAAAGATTAGACTAAGTGTTTTTCTGTAGTCATATCCAAACTTTCCTACTGTATTGTTTTAAGTATTTATCTGTGATCTCTGAACTCTTGACTAGCACTGTGTTGTAGTAGTATTGTCTTTTGTTTTTAGTATTTATTATTAAATGTTTTTAAACCCTTTCAACTGTGGCTGTTTTGTGCAGACATAAGTTAAGCTCTAGAGTACATTGAATATTTATAGAGTTTGCTGTCCAAGTCACTCCAAATAATTAGCTGGGTGGTGGCAAGTGGTACTACTGTATAGTCTGGGTAAAAGGGGCACAGCTGGAGAAACTGTGCCAGCCTTCCCCAGAAGTGTATGTGTGGTTGTATAAACTGTTATCTCAAAGTATGTGTGTATCAGCTACTTGGACAGGAACACGAAGCACTGGTTGGACAGAGAGGGTGCTGGAGATTTTAGCTTGACCAGCTAGACTGAGATCTGGTCTCTATGGCTGTGGCAGTGGGGAGTCTTATTGGGGACGTGGGGAGCAAGGGAGCGACCAGCCCTGGACTGACTTTGATCTCTGGTTTCTCTTAAGGGAAATTGCACTTTAATGTGTGTATTTGTTATCCTTTCCTCATATATGAGATGCCCTCTCTGGTGTTAGTGGTGAAGGTTGAGGCTCCTTGATTGCTGGGCCAGGGCACGGGCATCACATATTAATTGGTGGCAGTGGTTGGGATATCCTCACATAGCAGCAGTGGGATATCCACATCACATATTAATTAGATGGCAAATACTAATTGGCTTGTAGTGGTGTTGGTAGAGTGAAGCCTGTAGCTTGTGTACAGTGAGCTTTGAAGGTGTTTTGTACTCTAAAACAGCCACACAGTGAATACTCAGAGTTCAGATCACAATTGTTTTATTTCTTTTGTTAGCTTAGTTAGTCAAGGTGAGCAGGCAGCATGTCAGCAGAGGAGTATGGAAAGCTGACAAGAAGCCAGCTGGCAGAGATGTGCCAGGCTAGGGGACTGGTGCATGGAAACCTGACTAAGGCAGACCTGATTGCAGCCTTGGTTACAGCTGCATCAGAAAACAGCAACCAGGAGGACAGTCAGACTGGCAGTGGAGATATAATTCCCTCAGAGAATGGACAGCTCAACCTTTCTGCAGTGGACTTAAAAATCCAGCTGGAGATAAAGAAACTTGAGTTGGAGGCCAGCCATATGGAATTAGAAGCAAATGAGATACTGCAATGTTTGCAGGCTGAGGAGAATGAGAAACTGTTATGCCTGCAAGCTGAGGAACAAGAGAGGCAGAGGCAGCATGAGAAGGGGATGCTGACTCTTCACCAGAGTCATGGAGGTAATGGAGAAGGGAGTAACTGGACCCCAGAAGCACAAAAGGTCAGTAAATTTCTTCCGCAGTTTAAAGAGGGGGATAATTTTGATAGTTTCATTCATATGTTTGAGAGGGTATGTAAACAATATGAAGCTGACCAATGGCTCTGAGTACGATCACCCCCTTACTCCATGGTAAAGCTGTAACTGTTCTGTCCAAAATGACTGATGTTGCATGTTTTCATTAATGTTAAGAAATGTCTTTTAGAACTGTTTAAGCTAACACCTGAAACGTATAGGAAAACGTTTTGTGAGCATAAACACAAGGCAGATGAAAGTGTGTGTGAATATGTTGCTGAATTGAGCATTTATTTCCATAGTTGGGTGAGTGGATGTCAGGTAACCACTTTTGAAGGGCTGGCAGATGTTTTGGTGAGGGAACAAACCCTTAGAACATTGCCTGAGGACATAAGGATCCTGTTAGTTGATAGACAATGTGCTACTTCAGATGAGTTGGAGAAGAAGGGAGACCTATACCTGGCAAGCAGGGCAGCCCTGCACAGGAAGGGGACCCCTGGTACTGCTCATGGGTCTAAAGGAACCCATGGTGGGCAGCACAGACTGCCACAACAGAATCTTCCAGTAGCAGGGTACCACTAGTCCAGGTACACATCCAGGAGCTATGGTTAAATGTTTTGAAAGCAACCAGTGGGGCCATGTGGCATACAAGTGTCCATGGAAGCAAGGTGGGGAACAAAAGGTGAGGGAGACAGTAAGTGGGAAAATAAAATGCCAATAGTAGGTTGTCTTGAGACAACAGGGGTACTAAACTACCATCCTGCAGAAATCCTGAGAGGGAAGGATTTGGATAAGGCAGTTACATGCAGTCAGGCTAGGAGACAAGCATGTGGGTCTGGTAGCCTGGGGGAGACCCAGACAGACTGTATACTTGCAGCCATGACTAGTGAGGTGGTTACTTCAGGGAGGGAGCTACTCTGTAACAGTGAGACTGAATGTGAGCCACAGCTGCTTGTGGGTACTGATGTTCCATGGGACAGAGGGACTGCAAAGGTAGAGGTGAGTAGTAGTACCCAGGCTGACAGTGAGGCACCACTGTCATAGGATGCCAGACTTCCAGTGGAAGGGGAGCTGGGAAGGGTTACAAGGAGAGTTGAGACAGGCTCAGCTCTCAGATCCTACATTGCAAGGCCTGAGGCAGGTAGCTAGGGTGGTGCCTGATTCTCAAGGAAAGGGGGAATCTGTATACTGGGACAAAGGGTTACTATACAGAAAGTGGACCCCTGAGGGAGGGCTAGAAGGTGTGAGAGTGCAGTAGTTGGTAGTGCCTAGAGCCTACCACCTGGCACTTCTATCCATAACCCATGATATTCCCTTTGCAGGTCATATGGGCATAAAATATACAAAGAGGCATATTATGCAGAACTTCTATTGGCCTGGAATTTCCAGAGATGTAACAGGGTACTGCAGGACCTGTGAGCAGTGCCAAAAGGTAGGCAAGGCAGGAGACAAGGTAAGAGCTCCTTTGATGCCTTTGCATGTGATTAAGGAGCCATTTCAGGGGCAGCTTTGGATATTGTGGGTCCTCTGAGTACCCCAAGTTCCAAAGGGAAAATGTATAACCTAGTGGTAGTGGATTATGCTACATGCTACCCTGAGGCAGTGGTTTTGTCCTTCATTGAGGCAGAGAAGGTGGCAAATGCTTTGTTAGAGATTTTCAGCAGGGTAGGTTTCCCAAATGAAATACTGACTGACAGAGGTGCCAATTTCATGTCAGACCTGCTGGCTTCTCTGTGGAAGTCCTGTGGGGTGAAGCACATGAAGGACACCCCCTGCAATCCCCAGACTAATGGTCTTGTTGAGATGTTAAACTCTACAATCAAGTCCATGCTACAGGCATTTGCAGATCAGTTTAAGAGGGAGTGGGACAAATATTTGCCCCATCTGTTGTTTGCTTACAGAGAATTTCCCCAGGAATCCACAGGTTTTTCACCCTTAGAGTTGCTGTATGGGCATTGGGTGAGGGGACCTCTAGATTTAATTCGAAATGAGTGGGAAGGTGAGTGTGAGTCTCACAAGGAGTCTGTTGTGGCATACGTCCTAAACCTCAGGACAAAGCTCAGGGAACTCATGGGCTTGGCCCAGGAGAACCTGGCAGAAGCCCAACAACAGAAAAATGTGTGGTATGACAGGAATACTTGAGCTAGAGAGTATGCTGTGGGGCAATAGGTAATGGTTCTCATTCCTGTCAGACACAACAAGCTGCAAGCAGCTTGGGAGGGACCCTACAAGGTGGTAAGAAAGGTAAGTGATGTTAACTACATGGTGGAACTGCTAGGCAGATGTCAGGGGCACAAATTGTACCATGTTAACATGATGAAACCTTACCATGATAGGGAGACTTTTGTGCTGAACATTTACAGTGGATTGCAGGAGGAGTCTGAGGGAGATCTGGGGACTGATCTCCTCAGTGAGGCTCAGGCTGGCACCTCAGTGGGAGGGGTAGCAATGTCCCAGCAGCTATCTCCTACCCAGGTTTGAGAAATCTGATCAGTGTTGCAGGAATTTGGGGATATTTTCACTGGGAAACAAGGGTGCACCTACCTGGTGCAGCACCAAGTGGATAAAGGACCCCAAAGGCCTATTAGGCAGGGCCCCTTATAGGGTGCCTGAGAGAGTCAAACAGACCCTGAAGGAAGAGGTACAAGAAATATTGTAACTAGGGGTGATTCAAGAGTCCAATAGTCCCTAGGCCTCCTCAGTGGTGCTGGTACCAAATAAGGATGGCAGCACCATGTTCTGTGTGGACCACAGGAAATTAAATCATCACACAGAGACAGATGCTTACCCCATGCGTAGGACAGAGGTGGCCCTAGAGCAGATGTGTGGGGCTAAGTATCTTACTACCATGGATCCTACCAAGGGTTACTGGCAGGTGCTCTTGACTCCCAGTGCTAGAGAGAAGTCAGCCTTTGTGACTCCTTTTGGCTTGTATGAGTTCACAAAGATGCCCTTTGGGATAAAGAATGCCCCAGCAACTTTCCAGAGGCTGGCAGATTGTATCCTAGCAGGAGCAGGAGGGTTTGCCCTTGCTTACCTGGATGATATTGCCATCTACAGCCATTCCTGGCCGGAGCAATTTCAGCATGTCAGGGAGGTGCTGGGCATACTACAGAGGGCAGGGTTGACCATTAAGACGAGCAAATGTCAGGTAGGTATGGTGGAGGTCTCCTACCTAGGACATAGAGTGGGGAGTGGTAAGATAAGGCCAGAACCTGCCAAAGTGGAAGTCATTCAGGCATGGCCTGCACATGTTACTAAAAAGCAGGTGAGGGCATTTTTAGGGACAGCAGGGTACTACATAAAGTTCATCCCCAATTATAGTACCATAGCTGCTCCCCTCACAGACCTGACAAGGAAGAACAGGCCAGATAAGGTAGTGTGGACCCCAGCATGTGAGTAGGCATTCCAGAAGCTTAAAGAAGCTTTGGGAGGACCCCCTGTGTTAGCCAGTCCAGATTACAGCAAAGAATTTGTTGTGCAGGTGGATGGTTTGAACCATTGGATGGGGGCTGTACTGAGCCAGATTTCTTCAGAGGGTGAAGAGCACCCAGTGGTTTATCTCAGCAGTAGGCTCCAACCCAGGGAGGAATGCTATGCAGCTGTAGAAAAGGAATGTCTAGCCATAGTGTGGGCATTGCAGCAACTTCAGCCTTATCTGTATGGAAGGAAATTCACTGTTATGACAGATCACAACCCCCTAATATGGTTAAACAGAGACAGTCAGCAAAATGCCAAGTTGCTAAGATGTAGCCTAGGGTTGCAAGCATATGATATGTCAGTTCAGCACTGCAGTGGAATTATCAATGCCAATGCAGATGGGCTCTCAAGATAGGGAATGGGGTTAGGTACACTCAGACAGACCTTACCCTCTCAAGCGGCGTTTCTCAAGGGTCACTTGAAAAACTATTGAGTTCTCTGTGAAGACTGGTAGAGAAGGGTGAAGGCTGCCAGCCTAGCCAGATAGAATTTTGCAGATAATTATGTAATTTGTAAATATGAATGTAAACTACATGCTTGTTTTCTTAAAGGTAAAGAAATACTGTTACATGTGGAACTGGAAATAAATGTGACAACAGTGCACTCTACTGACCAAAGTAAAGCATGTAATGACCCTTTGAAGTAAGTAGTAGTGGTGCCAAAAAGTCTAGATGAATAAATTCTTTCTATTGTTTTAACCAAGAGTGAAACTGCTAGATGTAAGCATGCAAATGTAGTTTTATTGCGTTGTCCCTGACCAGCTGCAAGATAACAAAAGGGAGATGTTAAGAATGTAAATGCAGTTATTGTATAGCCTGGGAACACCAGGAAAGTGTAAAAAGATGATGTAATGTTTATCAGAATTGCTATAGCAATTTAAACAGAGAGAATCAGAAGGCAATGAGCATTTTTGTCTTGAACATCCAACTCATCACTGCCTTATGCTCTCTTTATGTAAGTAGTATGTTAGAACTGTGTGTTCTCCTAGAAGTATCTAGGAATTAAAACGATTATACTAAGTGTTTTTCTGTATTCATATTAGAACTTTTCTTCTGTATTATTTTAAGTATTTCTCTGTGATCTCTGAACTCTTGACTAGTGCTGTGTTGTAGTAGTATTGTCTTGTGTTTTTAGTATTTATTATTAAATATTTTTAAACCATTTCCACTGTGGCTGTTTTGTGTAGAGATAAATTAAGCTCTAGGGTACATTGCATATTTATAAAGTTTACTGTCCAAGTCCCTCCAAATAACCTTTGACTGATTAGTTATACTACCAGTTGGATAATAATATAGCACACTAATAATTGGACACCCTTTTAAGGGCCTTTGAGTAGCTGATAATTATTAGCTGGGTGGTGGCAAGTGATACTACCTTATAGTCTAGGTAAAAGGAGCACAGCTGGAGAACCTGTGCCAGCCTTCCCCAGAAGTGTCTGTGTGGTTGTATAAACTTTTATCTCAAAGTGTGTGTGTGTGTGTGTGTGTGTGTGTGTGTGTGTGTGTGTGTGTGTGTGTGTCTGTCAGCTACTTTGGCAGGGTCACGAAGCACTCATTGGACAGAGTGGGTGTTGGAGATTTTAGCTTGCCCAGCTAGTTTGAGATCTAGACCCTATAGCTGTGCCAGTGGGGGGTCTTATTGGGGACGTCTCTGGTGTTAGTGGTGAGGACTGAGGCTCCTTGATTGCTGGGTCAGGGTACGGGTGTCACACTGCACATTGGAGGGAATGATGTCATCAGTCAACCACTCGGAAGGCTATGGTTTCAAATCACAGCAATTTTTAACACCTACAGTCGTGGTGGCCACGTTGTCATTTTGTGTGATCTGATATAATTCCTCAACAGATATGGAAAACAGCAAACAGTCAACAGGCAGCTCACAAGGCCAGACATTTACAGAATGGGTTCATGCATGGCTTGATGCACAGGGTCAGTGGAGCTACAATCTGCCATGACAGCATCACCGCGGAAGATGTTCATCTGTTCAGAAGGGATGGTGTTCACCTAACTGAGGAGGGCATTGCGTTGTTGTTAACTGACCTCCACAATGGTGTGAGGAGAGCTATGCAAGATTGGTAACATGCAGCTTGTGAGAAGAATGGAAAACACCCATGACCAAGTACGACCAGTATAGTAAGTAAAACTCTATTATGAAATGTGCTGTGTAAAATAAATTTTTCTGAGTTTGGCAAATAACTGTGGTAAGGAGCTGGTGATGATGCTGAGAAAGAACAACTGTTTCAGGAGAGTGCTCTCCTGTACAATCTAATATGTCAGTGATCATCCTGGAATACTTCTTTTTTTAGTCTGCTTTTATCAGGCTTGTGTAGAGTTTAGATGACAGGAAGGGCTTACTAATACAGAACTTGATCCCTTAGGTGCATTGCTGAATGGACACATGTAAAGAGAAAAGGCATATGTAAGGCAGACTGCTGACACTGAAGGAGATTGTGAGACTGCAGTGGTATCAGCTGTCTGAGTGGTTAGCCAGCACAGCTATTGGACAGATCAGATGGCCTTGCCTGCCAATGAAGTCCCATGCCTGTCCTGGGTTCATTAGTGGAGTGGCGATCTTTACCTTGCTTTTTCTGTTTACCCATTCAGCAGTATTTTGGCTACACCAAGAATGTGTATATTTACAATAATATGTGTCTACATGGTAAAACAACTGGTTCTGAATGCTGTACACATGTACAGATATCAGTTTTGTTAGGACTCAGTTTATGGAAATTAACTTTGTAAGGGAGCATCTGAATGTGCTAAGTAATACCTCATTTTGAAGACAGTATTGATAGTTCCAACATGGTAAAAGAACTGCCCCTGTATGTTGCACACATGCACAGATATCAATATTAGTTTGTTTCGGACTTAGGTTATGGAAATTATGATTTTTTTTCTTATTTTGGTAAATAACTTTGTAAGGGAGCATCTGAATGTACTAAGTAATACCTCATTTTGAAGACAGTATTCATAATTCCAACATGGTAAAAGAAATGTCCCTGTATGTTGTACACATGTGCAGATATCAAAGTTTGTTTCAGACTTAGGTTATGGAAATTATGATTTTTTTTTCATATTTTGGTAAATAAGTTTGCAAGGGAGCATCTGAATGTGCTAAGTAATACCTCATTCTGAAGACAGTAGTGATAGTCCTAGCATGGTAAAAGAACCGTCCCTGTGTGTTGTACACATGTACAGATATCAAAGTTTGTTTCAGACTTAGGTTATGGAAATTATGATTTATTTTTTATATTTTGCTAAATAACTTTGCAAGGGAGCATCTGACTGTGATAAGTAATACCTTGTTTTGTAGACAGTATTAATAGTTCCAACATGGTAAAAGAACTCTCCCTGTATGTTGTACACATGTACAGATATCAAAGTTTGTTTTGGAGTTAGGTTATGGAAATTATGCTTGTTTTCATATTTTGGTAAATAACTTTGCAAGGGAGCATGTCAATGTGCCAAGTAATACCTCATTTTGAAGACAGTGTTACTCCTTAGAACATGGTAAAAGAACTATGTCTGTGCACTGTACACATCTACAGATATCACAGTTTGTTTAGTCTTGTAGGATTATGAAAATTATACATTTCCAATACTTCTCATTATTATGCCCATATCTTTGCAAGGGACCGTGGTGATCACACAAATGATGCATCATTTTGAAGTGGACACTGAGATGCACAACTTCTACACTGATATTTAGGCTTTGTCTGTTACAGATGATGAGATATTATGCTTTGCTTATTTATCAGTTATGAGAAATATTATATTATTTATATTTCTGTGAATATCTCCATAATGGAGCATCACACAGTAATGGTTAAGGTATCATTTTAAAGCTGACATTCATACTAATGAATTAAATATAAATTGTATGGCTCTACATGGTACACTGACCAAGATATTGTGCTTTGCTTTTCCAAAAAGGTAAAATATATGCAGCATATCAACATTCCTTGCCAAATATTTAATAATGACTTTGATATGCACTATCAAAATTTTCACTGTTGGAAAGGTCAGTGTCTGTTGAACAACTTTTGCATTTACATTTTTAGTCTAGCTCTTATAGTTAAAGAGTTATGAACATGTGTTTTCTGTATAGTATTACAAATGGATTTTCTGAAAATGAGCTGAGGCTGCACTATTGTTCTTATGGTGGAATTAAGCAGGCAGCTTTTTCTGAGCTGCTCCAGAGTGAATGAATTAACCGGCTTTGTGTGGATATGGCTGGTCATGATTTAATACCTGTCATGACAGTGTTATATGGTTGAGGAAACTCACGACTGTAGGGCTATCTGCAGACTGTCCAGTGTTTGGAGTCTTACGTGCAGTGTGTTATTTACAGATTACCTATCTTTAGAACTGCAGAAGCATAGTCTGAGGATTTCAGTCAGTACATGGTGACAGCCATGAGAGTTACTGACTTCATATCCCTCACAGGACATATGTCACAACAAACCCTGTTACACCAGTAAATGTATGAGGTTGTCACAGCAACATGTCAATATTGGCCCTGTGATTGTGCCTCCAGCCACAACTCCATCAACATTTGTACATATGTCATGCAGTAAGAGGTGCATATGTTCAGTACACCATTATTTAGTGACATTATACCTGATAACAAGTCAGTGAGATATCGGACTGCTAGACATGTTATGTATAGTAGGGGTTATATTTGAGGACAAAACCTGGACATTCTGTCGTAGTGTGTACAGTAGTGAAGTCTGTGTACTTATGGTAATTGTCAACAGTGTGTGTATTGCGAATATGTACTTTGGCCTGTGTACAGACTGTGGTAGACGTCATTGTTCTTGGTCCTGTTCTGTCTGATGTTCTATGCTGCTCTAGTGTATGGCACCCTTTCGGCTTACATGTTTGTAGGGTCAAGCACACACATGTCCCATACCACAGTCAGGCATTGGAATACACTGTGTATTGGCCCAGTATATGTAGGGATAGTGTGTGAGTGGCACATATGAGGATGGTGTTGATCAGACAGTCCATATACTGTAATATTAAGCATGCTTACCTTATGTGGCTGTGTTCACATTGGTTGTGGGTATGCACTTTCACACAGGTGTCTTTTACTCTGTGCTGTGACATGCCTGTAGAGCCTGCTATATTTGCAGATATATGTGTATTCCCCCATAAGAAATGTAGGCCAGTGTTGTGACAGTCTGCCTGTAGTTTATACAGTGCTTTGTGACATGCCTATCATGTACTTACCCAGTGTGATGTTATGTGCAGATATTTGTCAGATGTACTGCTGCTGGGCCACCATAACTGTCGTGTATTTCTGACAAAGTGGGATGCTGTACAGATGTATGTCACTAACTAGTGGGTAGTATGTGGGCATGTGATCTCTGCACCACTGGTTATTATGTGTCAGGACAGACAGGAGTATGTGAATGCATAAACTGTGTGGGCATATGTATTCCATTATTTATGTGATATACCCATTTAGACGGCTGTTAACATCCACATTGTCAGGCTTGGTCCACATGTCTTTCACTAAGAGGTTCTGTGTATACCTCTGGACTGACCAGGGTGTGTCAGACTGTCCACATGTATTGGTCATATTTCTGCTGTATTCCACAGGACCATTACTGTGATATCTGTGGTACTGTACTATGATGACCTTAGGATGTCTGTCAGTAACTGATGGCGTACACGTCAATAGCAGATGTAGACCTCCCACACACAACATTTCTGTTAAGACAACTCCTGTTACAGTAGCAACAGTGTACATTTATACCTGCAATACTTACATGACATCCCCTTGCACTAAAAGGTTGAGACTATTGGTGCTGAGGTATGGCTTCACTCCATGTTCTGGACATATGTTAAACATATATGTACATCTATATATATAGCTATCTCTATCTATCTGTCTATCTATATATATATATATATATATATATATATATATACACACACACACACACACATATATATATATATATATATATATATATATATATATATATATATATATATATATATATATCTATATAGATATATACACATATACATATCTACATACATGTATGGATATATATATATATATATATATATATATATATATATATATATGTGTACATATATACATATATATATATATATATATATATATACACACACACACACACACACACACACACATATATATATATATATATATATATATATATATATATATATATATATACATATATATATATATATTATACACACATATATATATATATATATATATATATATATATATATATATATATATATACACACACACACACACACACACACACACACACACACACATAGTTACCGATATCTACATATATATATATATATATATATATACAGAGAAATCTATATATGGCCATATATATGTAATGCAATATACAAATGTATATAAATACATATATATGAATATATATGTATGTACATGTACACATATATCTACATTTGGATATATATATATATATATATATATATATATACATATCCTTGGTATAAGTAAACATTACTGTTGTGTATACCTTCCGAGATGTATCACACCATATTTATCTGATATGTGTATATTTAGCTATAACAACATATGTGATTCCACAGTAATATCACTAACAAGTACCACAATTGTAGAAGTCACAGCAATTGTTCAATACTATTCAGTATGTATACTGACAGATATAATGGAAAAAACAAAAACTGGCTTTACAGTTGTCAGGGCTTAGTGGTTAACTGTTGTGACTATAGTGTTCAGTGTCCTGGGTTCAAAACCTGCAAGGGCTGTTTATTTTGTTGCTGGGCAGAACAAGGGCTGTTGGATACGGGGTAGTTAAGGCAGTTTTGAGCAGCTATAAGTGCGTTTGTGTGGGTTTTCATGAAGCTAAGCACTCCTAACATACGATTAAATGTACAGGCGGTTACACCATGTAGGCTTCGCTTATCAGTGCACAAATATGCTTAGCTGCAATATTGCAGCAATCTTGAAACCTGCTAAGTATGGCTCAGCCCTGGTAACCAGTGCTCACATTCCAGTCTGATAACATAGTAGGGTAATGACATCTTTAATAAGTGTAATTAATGCCATGTACATAACATGTGTCTATGTGCTGTCATAACAGTAGCAAGGGGTGTGAGTCTACTGTCTGGAACAATTGAGTATATATGGCTTGTACAACACTCTTTTCCATTTGAATGTGTTACACATGGGTAGTATCCCAGGTTATATGCAGTGACACTGGCATGTAGTGTGTTATTGCATTACCACTGTTGACAGTGCTTTCCCAAGTAAGGGTAGATTGCAAATTGTACTACTGGAAACAAACACCCCTGCATGCAAAGACGGGCTCTGAGTCCTCACTGTCATGTTCCTGGCGTGTGAGCTGTGTATCATTAAATATTTCCTACTGGATAATGATCTGACATGTGGAAAATAACTGTAGACTACTTTGTGTATAGCACATGTCAGTGAGGGCTGCCGTCATGTAGTAATGGCATACCTATCGGTGTCAGACATCTATCTGTCAATACATTCATCCTAATGCATAACTAGTAGGCTAGCTGATGTTTGTCTGTCCTCTGTACAGATGTGCAGATGTCAGTTATCCATCTTGGATACTTACAGGCAATCTATGCTTGACTGACACTGATATGTCTGCCCAGCTGTGTTATGAATGCCACAGATAGGAATCCACACCCTGTGCGCACCAAATGCCATGGATACCTCAACTACACTATCATAGTCAACAGAACATGCTTGGGTACAGGTCTCCAAGACAGACACTCACCATGTTATGTAATTCATTTTGCATACATGTCAACTGGAGCACCTCACTGGCCCTCTGCAAGAGGTGCCCAGATGATTGGCTGATGCATGTCACCCTCATCCTGAGGATCACCCCAGTGGTACCTGTTGATAGATGGCCTGCTGGCACATGGCAGGTGGCATGATACCACTGTACACATATCCCTTACACTTCCCATTTCTCCATGGACAATAGCCTGGTACACACCTATGAACACCTCCACTGATGCACCCCAGTACTGACAAATGTGTATGTGTGCATTACTGAGAATATCAGTGTCTGTGTGTTTGTAGACCTGTAGTTGGGAATACCCTGAGGCCCTTTACACCCACCGCACCCCCCATTGCCATAGTTAGATGTGGCTGCTGCTGTACCGGACATTACATGTACCTTGTTACTCTCTTCTCCCTAAGGTCTACCTGGGCCTTACAATACCAGCACAACACTGTTGTACAAATGGGTTTTTAGGCATGGGATATCCACTGAGTTCTGGCACATGTGTGTATATGTGCATGTGTGTATATATGTAGGACACAGCACTCTGAGGCCACATTCTCCTATTACACTACACGTTGCCACACAGTATTAGGGATAGTGATGTTGCTGACCATAGGAGAGGCATGACAATGCATCACCCTACTATGCTTGTGGCATGTGCATTAGATGCATAGCCCTGTAGTAGCACTCTTGGGATGGAAAAGGGGTTGTATTGTAGTCCTGGTGAATGTATGATGGTGGGTATGTCACAGTGTTATCATGGGTTTCATTGCATACAATATCCACAGTAGGGTGTGGGTGCTGGATTTACTGTCTTTACACCATGGTACCCCCAATACATGTCCCATGTTCCACTGTATGGGGACCACTGTCACCATCAACCATACAGGTAACTGATAACACTACCCAGCCCAGTTATGCATGTGCTGTGTGTTACTTACCTATAACACAATGGACACACTGACAAGGTAGTTAGCACTGATAGGCCCAGGTCCCTCAGATGTATGTCTGACTGTTATGTGTTTGTCAATGTGTATATGATAGTATGGCACACTATGTATTGTCCATAAACAACCAGTACATCCCCCATTACCATACTGTACATGCCTGGGGATATTCTTCATGTAACATGTAACCTGAAACACGCCTCATCCTAAAAGCTGTGTGGTGTGTGCAATTAAAGCCACACACATCAGTAGCACTACATACCTAGGTAGGGGTCTAGTCCTAGTGTTGCCAAGTAAGAGTGTGTGTGTATGTGAAGGAATCTACCTTCATTTGCAGAGTATACATGTCCTAGGAGGTCATCTGTCCGAGAACTGCCTGGCATATGCTAACATTTCACAAGTATCATTCTGTGGACATACATTCCATCACAACTAGTGTTAGATGTGTAAATGCCCTCTTCCCCACCATACAGGTGTGCAGCGATACTGGGGTTGGTATATATAGCTGGGTGTGGCTGTTGTGGACACAGCCACCATCATTGTAGTTACTGTTGAGTGTATCCCCGCTTAGCTGGCCGTAATACTTTAAAGTTCATGTTAACAGGTTAGGTAGTTGTCTATCACACTATCTGCGGTTTTACAGCACCTCTCATCCTCCAAAGGGTAGGGGTCTGACACATATGTTTACCGAGTTGAGGATTGCACTACATTGGGGAAGGGGACATATACCCTGCCAGTACCTTCATCAATGACATTAAACTAGCGGACTGCTTTTTCCCCAATGTATTGTTGTGCCTATTCTGGCTTGGTGGAATTACATAGGCTACAATGTGTTCCTTTCACAGGTACATACATCCATGTGTACAGTATTCTCTGTGTATTGCATCAACACCAAAGCCTCTGTGTGTGTTATACTCAAACATGTGGTGTGTACCAACCAGTGCACTTACCATTGTCCACTGTAGAAGGGCTGCTAACAGCAGCCACCATGCACTCACCTGTATATACCACCCCAGACCTATCAGCCATGTGGCACATGCAGTAACCGTTATACAGACCTGTGACGGGTTCACCTGTACCCAGGATATGGCACAGCCAAGGTGTCACCACAGTGTCATACCCCTTGTAGGATATGATAGCAGACCATCCTCTTGCTGACACATGGAGACCTACAACACAAATGGATTACATTATGAAGAACACAATCACTTAGTGTTAATAACAGCTATAATGCATCATGGCTGGATAGCTACACTTTCTGACATGTAAGATGTAAACTTTACTGCTGACAACATGTTACACAATAGTACACTGGTACACCATAGTACAGTCACTGTGTGCATCAGAACCATATTAGCCTGTCCCTGGATCTATGTTATGGATGACAGGAATGTGGCACAGGTATCATCATATGCACAGGGTGTGTTGTTGGTTTGCCAGAGACCTAGGCTGAGCCATATGTTTGACACCATGTGTGTGAGTGAGGGGCTTTAATTATTGATATGGCCATGGTGATGTGGTATGTGTAGGTATGGGGTTGCCCTAGCTGTGTTTGTATTGTGTGAGAGTATGCATGCACACAGTTCTGCCATGTGGCTCCCCTATACAGGTGTTTGTTGGACAGCCACAGACCATACCTGGCAGGGTGTGCAGTTCACCGCCTCTGGCCATGGACATGAGAACTATGCTTGCCAGGGGTTCTGCAGGCACGTCCAGGTGCAGGCCACAAAATGATACTCTCCCCTGATGACGACATATGTTTGCTGGAACCAGGTCCCTCCTGGGACTGGCCAGAGCCATGTGCACATGGCCTGCTGTGGTGTGGTGTGGATAGCACCCCCTGCAGTGCTGGGGCTGGTACTGCCACTACAGGAGTGGCTTGGTGTCCTTGCACATCCACGTCAACCTCCAGCTGTTGGTGTTGCTGGCCTATGTCCACGTGGCCATTGCACCACTCCCACCACATGCTCAAGCACGGACAATCCACGGTCAAGGAGTCCCACCATCTCACCCCACCATCTATCCATGACCTCTACATAATAACAGAGGGCACCTGCAAGATCACAGATGTTGTCAGTAACAGCTGAATAAGTAAACCTCTGCAGCCTCAGAGCCTGTCTGGTGTACCTTTCCATGCATGCCTATGCCTCCATGACAGCCTGAAACATGCATCTGGTGGTACTTCTGCCAGGGGCATGATGACCAGCAGCCCTCCAATGAGCACCCCTGTACATCTGCTTATGTGGTACCCTAATAGACATCTGGCTATGACTGCTGTGTCCAGCCACATGTGCCATAGATACCACACTGTCCTGTTCCATGCCACCAACCGCCAACTGTCCCTCTGCCATGGCCACTGGTGATGGGGTATGTATAGCCACTGTGACTGTGTGCGGGGGGTAGGGTAGATAACAGCGGGATGTCAAACGATGGTGCAGCTTTGGCCTCTGACAACCCGCCTGTGCCTCAACACACCTATCGTCATTTTCAGTGTCTGTATGGACACCAACATCAGATTGCCTGCAGGTGGGACCCTGACCCACCTCGCCATCTGTGAGGGGAAAACAAGAAATGCACTTTAAGACCTGTACATCATTGCTTAACAGTACACACACACACACACACACACACACACACACACACACACACACACACACACACACACTGACATTACACCATAATACTTACCTGTCCCCGAGTTTACAGACTGTCCCTAGTTTATTCTCTTACGTTCCCCATCCTGCACCAGTGTTGGATACTTACAGTCAATAATACCAGTCATTAACATATCATTCTTCTAATTGCCAAGAAAAGTGATCATAAAACATGACCTGTTACTCCATTACCTCTTTGACTTGATTGTCGGTTTTTCAAAGACTCCCTGATGTCATCCAGTTTGTCCAGAGATCTTGAACATGGCCCCCATATGTTAGGGGCTACTACAGTCACTCAATAATGTCATGCACTGGAGTGTCATACGTAACTATTGTTCAGTAGATGCAAGATCTGTTGCTCTAGTAACTTTTTATGTGGACTACAGTAATATTTGGAAACACTCTCTGGTGTTCTTTAGTAACTCCCCAATGCATCTGTAGTGCTGCATACATGGGTATTCTTTCAACTTTCTGCTGATTGCAATTATAACAATATCCCTGGTGTCTAGTTTGCCTCCCAATGCATGTTCCATGCTACAGACCTTATTATACTATCAGCTGTCCTGAGATTACATGTCAGACAATATTCCTGGTGTCTCATGTGTCTGTCCATGTCCATGTATTGCATGATTTCAAAGGGAAGTCGAGAGGTATGAACAACCCCACACTCACACATGTGCATGCATGGACACACACACAAACACACACACACACACACACACACACACACACACACACACACACACACACACACACACACATCCTACATACACCAACCCCCCTCCACTCCCCCAGATTGCACTTACAAACAAAATACCCTCCCCCCCACATATACACACACACACTTATAGGTGAGGTTGCACAAAGATATTACACACAGACCTCCCATTACCCATCTGTCAACATGCATGACATATGGCACTCAACAGCATGCAGTGCAGCTATAGTCAATCCCTGCTAGCAACATTATACATCTCTGTGATGCATGAGTAGTGTTAGTAGGTGATACCCCTTCCCCTGGAACACACTGCACCCATGTACACAGTACTGCTGTGCGCTTGTTCAGCACCCTGGCATGTACTGTGCACCATACCTCACAGGTGTACACACCATTGCTGAATGTGTATTATTGTGTCAGTTATGTTTGCTCTGCTGCTCACAGCCCCTATGTGTTTGTCTGACATACCTGGGATGATATGTGGACAGATGTCATTTGTGAATGCCTGATGTCTGATTTACAGATCCCATCATCAGCGGTGCATGTATGGCCAATACAATACAATTACACTGACATCCTTCAAACCTTACCATGGCTATGGGGAGAGTACACATCCTTATTGATATGGCGCCCTCTTCTTTGATATGCCATGGGACCACATTACTGCATATGTTACCATTACACGAACCTGATATGTGACATATGACCTGTAAAATCAAATGCAGTGTCAAACAAATGTGTTAGTTGTGCAGATGCTGACTGAGATGCATACACTTTGTGGGTGCATATGTGTGCACGCCCTTATCATGATGTCTTGTTGCACCTACTACTATGTGTACTACAGCAGTCATTATTCCTGGCAGGGGTATACTAGCATGGGCCATCTGCATTTGCCAGTATTTGGTCAGTCTGCCCTACAAATGTCCCCCAACTCTGCATGATTGCAAGGTCAACTCATGTGCACATCCTGTGGAGGTCACACAGTGGCATCACTATTACTGTGGAGGCAGTGTTATCTCTGCCACAGTTCCTGACCTTGACTGTGTGCTGATATAGCCATTTGTAGCATCCTTTGGATCTCTGCTTCAGTGCACTGTTGTGTCATGATGACACCTCCTCCCCACCCTCATCCTTTTTGCAGATGCTTGACAACTATGGCCTACACATGTGTGTCATTTTGCAATGTCCCAAACACTGAACACCATGTGTACTAGCCTAGTCCCAGCTAATGAATGGCAAACATACGAGTGTACACTGGCACCAACAAGGTACAGATAGGGATGGTGGGCCTGAGCTGGGACGAGGTGTTGGTTGTGCAGCACATGTATCTTAATTGATACTGTCTGTAGGTTTCCAACGTGGTCTTGGCACACCAGTACACATTGCAATGCATGCCTTTTTGGGACCTTTTCTGTTATGCATATGCTATCTGTAGAGATGCCTGGCTGATGATTCCTGTGGTACAACTGTCCCATCTGATTACCCTAACCCATGGGCCACATTATGCAAAGTCCAGGCAATTGCTGACATGGGTACTGCACAGCTAGTAGTTTCTAGACATTCCTGCAACTCCCTCAGTGTTGTGGCATGTTACTAGGCAGCATGCATGACCAGTTTGCAACATGTGACATCATCTGTCTCGGATGGCCATCTGTTTATTTTCTACATTAATCCTGTCCCATACATCCTCGCCACATACATGACAGTCTGCACTGTTTGCCATGGTATATGCAATGGTGAGGTATGGCTACATTTCCATATCCTGGGTGCTACCTGTTGGGTATGGGGTCCATGCCATGACATGTAAGATGTGTGCAAGCCATGGCTGCCTCTGTTGATGGCCAAATGTCTTGGACAGCAGACCATTTTTTGGTGTGACATTGGGGACCTGTACTTGCTGGAAGGTCCATACTCATGAAGAATGCATGCTGTCAGTACCTCAACAGCTGCTTTCACTATATGTTATCTGGAGTGTATGCACACATATGCTGCCAGTGTTTGTGAAGGTATGTATTCTCCATATTTTCTGTCCTAACATAGGATTCCATATTACATATTCATTGCTCATGTTAGGACCACATTGCAGGTTGTAAGGGTTGTAGACTGCAGTATTGTGATATGCCGTAGTGCAGATCTGTAATAGTTGCCATTGTAATACTGGTATATACACTGTTGTAGCACTGTATAAAGATGATGTTTCAGACATGTCCCTACTGTAGGCCATTTGTCCCACCATTATGTTCATCTCTGTGCACACATTTTGCAATGACAGGATGTTAGTTATATTGCAGGAGTCTGACATACCCTTCAGATACACCATCATAGTGATGACTGTGATGCAGTGCAGTTAACAGCAACAATATGTGAACATTTACAGCATGCATTATGGGTAGGTGTGTTAAATGTGTGCATGGAATATACCATGGTTATAACGTAACCGGTGTATTGGCAAACCTGAACAAACACCATACTCACCAGCTACAGGCTGCTGCCCTGGAGGTATACCAGAGGGACCTACATAATTGTGTGAGAGATGTGATGTTAGTAGACACACATGTGGCATTGGTATAGGCTGGGTACAGCATTACAGTACATCAACAGTACAAGCCCGCAATACTACAGATTATGCACACCTGTTTATTACTACAACTCAGCAACAGACTATATATATTTCATCTCACATATGCATGATCTAACTCTACAGATGCAGATGGATACACAACAGTGGTCTACTGATATGCCCTGTTGCCTCACGTGCACGCTCCTCTGCCATTGTGTGGGTAGCACCCTCCTCCACTATGCTCTCTGATAGGTGTTGTGTTGCAGGTGGGCAGGTGTCCTGAGGGTGGCAAGGAGGTCCTCAACATGTGTCAGGGGGGCTGGATGGCATGACTCCCCCCTGTTGCAAGCTGGTCCCCCCTGACCACAGCAGCACACCGATGGGCATGGCGGAGTAGATCACTGCATCGATGTTGGACCTGCTCATAACTGCAGTTATGCAGGCCGACATCGTTTACCCTGTGGACAAGATCATTCCACAGGGTGGTCTGCTCCTGCAGATCATGGGCTGTA